>NC_026475.1:4951058-4980813 GCF_000240135.3 Fusarium graminearum PH-1 | reverse complement strand
CAACACATACATAGATAGCTTTATTGCGTTCCCGACCGGCTGGTCCCACCCTGAGACCGCCAACATTTTGCCCCCAACCTGCGGAGGAGTGCATCCTATTCATCACTCCGTCATTCATTTTCCTCCCCTTGGGACCCTACTGTATAAAATTCTTTTCGGTCCCGCCCCTCTCCGTCATCACAGAGGCTTTCTTGCGCAGTTGCAGACACGCACACCCCCCTCCCCCTGCAAGGTCGCGAGTCGCTCTCAGCAGGACGAGAGTCAGTGTATCGTGGGAAGATACACTTTGACACACCCTGGTCCCTCTCAGGCTCCCAGACGCTAGACCCTCTTCGCCTCTGGGCTCTCGGCAGAGTCCACCGTACCAGGCCGATTTCAACATCGCACTATATTAGTGTGTCGCTCCCCAAGAACTACGGGCAACCTAGCCCGACCTCTCTCTGATCGAGGAAAAGTGAACTATCCTTGCCCTAGGCTCCATTCCCCCATCTCTATCTTCCCTCCCCAGCAAGATCCGCGCCCAAGGACTCGGCCTAGGTGCTCGCATCACACACTTAACCATAAACCAACCTTTGGTCTTGCAAACGGCGCTACTACTGCCGCCGCCAACAACATATACTGCCGCGCCGCCGCAAGTCTCGTTGCAAGCGCTCAGCCATTACCCTTCTTTCCCCTGTTACCAACAAACACCAACTTGACGCGGGTCTGAGCTAAAACCTCGCCGGCCATTTCTTTATCATCAGCCCCGTGGAGCTGTAGCATGTCTTTGGTGCCAACACAGCAACCTCATACCTTTGTTGACAACCGCGCATCGCTGCACACTGCTTCCAACATCGCGAAACTTGGTTCCGAGGCGACCCTAGACACGCTCCTCAGCTCTCCCAACTCTATGGAACGAAGTGCTACGGAGTACTCGCAGTCAGGTTTGCCTTCGCCCTATCCAAGCAACTTCGGCGACACCAATTCTGAAGGTTCGAGGGCAGATCACGCATCTGCTGCGCAATATCCTGTCAAGCAGGAAGTCAACTACTCGACATCGGCCACCCCCACCTCCGAGTACGGCGTTTATCCTCAAACCGCCCGATCAGGATCTTTCCCAGAGCACGTCCAGCGTTCATACCATCCTGCAAGCAGCGCCAGCAGTGGAAGTATGGCGCAACAACAGAACAGTCCGTCAATGCCCCAGCAGGATGGGCGTAGCCATCAGACCCATCCGGTCAAATCTGACAACGATGTTCCTATAGATCCGTCCATCGCCGCCCCGAGCCCTACCTACGCGTCTTATGGGCAGCATTCTCCCTACGCGCCCAACCCAGACATGACACACAGCTATTCTCACCCTGGTGGCGGCATGTATGCCCAGCCTCGGCCAGACTGGGCTGGTTATGGACAACACGGTGGTGCGCCGTTGACTCCTGGCCACCCAGTTTACGCCCAGAACGCAGCCTCTGCGCAGCCTCCTCAACGACCTAACCAGGTATGTTGAAATTGAACGGGCATGTATGAGATGAGTTGAGCTTGAATGAGAACCTTGCGCGTAACATCCTTTGAACTTTTTGGACGCGTTGGCTCACAGGTCACAATCTTGTTTCATGCGGGGTCTGTTATTTGTTCCATGCGACTGTGTCTAACCCATCTTAGGTTTACTCTTTCGTCCCTATTCCAGGCGCGCAGCAGCACAAGCGACCTCGGCGACGATATGAAGAAATTGAGCGCATGTACAAGTGTGGCTGGAACGGCTGCGAAAAGGCCTACGGTACACTGAACCACTTGAATGCTCACGTCACCATGCAGTCTCATGGCCAGAAGCGAACTCCAGAGGGTAAGCTTTGAACGCGTGTTTTTAACAAGAATGAACATGGGCTTACCCATGGACACAGAATTCAAGGAGATCCGAAAGGAGTGGAAGCAGCGAAAGAAGGAAGAAGAGGCCAACCGCAAGGCCGAAGAAGAGCGACAACGCCAGGCAGCGGCCGCGGCAGCTGCTCAAAATGGAGGCCCCGACCCCCAAGGACCTGATGGCACTCCTACCTCATCCTACCCCGGCTCACGGCCTGTTCAGTTGCCTCCCATCGGCTACCAACCTGCTCAGTACCCGCCTCCACCATCGGCGGTTCCTCAACAGCCACTTCCCGATTACAACAACAGCCATATGTACTCCAACTACCAGCCTCACTCGCCCTATGCGCAACCTAGCCAGGGCATTCCTTACCAATGTATGTCGGAAAGACAGAGGGTGGCTTAGTTGATGAACTAACCAGGCTTAGCAAACGGCGCGCAACCCCCAAGCCACTGAGGTGGATGGTCAAGCAAGGATCAAGGTTCTAGAGGAGGAAAGTCATCAAAAGTCAGGATGGAAAAGGAATACCCGCTGTACTATATTGGAACTGCCGTGTTGTCATTGATCTTTGTGTCAACGCAGACTTGACGTGAGTCTCTTGACGACACGGTGGATTTTGGGATTGTGGAACGTCGCCATACGATTTCATGATCCGGTAATTACCTCTCTGTTTCGACAATGGCAGCCCCTTTGGTCGGTGCTTTATCTTCCGCTGGGGTTCCGGCATATATGTTCAGTCGCTGGACCGCTTTGCTTCTTGGTTTTGGTTTTGGAGTTTACGCATACACGCTCTTCGACAAGATGTTGGGTTGGGGAGTTACCGATTTCTATTTATGAGCATCAGGTTGTCGGTCAAGGGACGGTCCTGGAGGTTCGGCGTGGTTTATCTGCATTTGAGACGATTTGTTATGTTTTTGGAGGCATGGCTGATTCTCAGCTGACACGGAAGTGTAGCGGTTGAGTTCGGTGCCCGCGCTTTTCTATTCATATTTATTGCGCAGAGATGAGGTTGAAGATATTATATTCACATGGCGGCTTGTGTCTACTTGGCGTCATTGACACGCCCTGCGAGGTGGGCGGAGCGAGGCAGTTAGACGCATACGGATGGTACTTTACGATTATATGGCGGCTAGATTTTGTGATGTGTATGTGTTTAATCGCACTTCAGAATCAGACTGGTTAAGCAAATTTATCCTTGTGTAACGCAGAGCAAGCGGGTTTTACAGTGACTTTGAACATGGTGATGAATTTCCTTGAAGTGACAAAACAACAAACTTGATAGTTAACCAGAAACACATGCAAGGCCTTTTTAGCCCCATCTAGTGAACCAACCTGTCGGGTCATGGTCAGCCCTATCTTTATGGAGAGGAGGCGAAATCGATCGCAACACATGAACGGGAATGAAGCTTAATAAACCTGGTTAAACGTGGGTGGCGTGCGGCAGGTAGGGTTGTGTTGCGCATTGCAGCGACACAGATGGGGGTGTTTTGTGTTGCTGTGATACAAACGCTAACAAGTGAGTGAGCGAGAGATAAGTAGGCAGTCAAGGGTGTGAATAACAAAAGGTCCCAAGAAGCAAGGATGGTAGATGAGCAATGGTGGTTGATAGACAAGGCAAAGAGCAGAGAAGGGAAAGGTCGGGTAACACAAGGCCACCGAAGGGGCCTGACGTACATGTGTAGTGCACCTTAGCTTACCAAGGGGAACGGGAGAAGAAAGTGGTCTGATGTTTTCTGATTAACAGTTCCAAGCAATGCCAAGTGAGAGGGGGCGAGGCAATGAGAGAAGAGATACTATATAGATCTCCATGAGATTGCCGAAGGTTGAGCTGACCTGGTGTGTGCGTATGCGGGTTGGTGATGCTATAGGTAGTATGTCATGGCACGCTATGCTATGTCATGCGATGCAATGCGGCGGTCCGATCCATATGATGGCGACACAGTAAACGAGAAACCTTGAAGATGATCTGCAACTGGGATACCGAAGGATAGGGGGGAGGGGAATATGAGAAACGATGAGAGTCTCGGTACTGTAAGTAGGTTGTATTCTATGGCGTTGGCCCGTGGTACGTGCATACATAGGTGCGCATATAGATTCGTGAATGGATACATCTGTTTCCGAGATGGACTAAACTACCAAACTAACTAGGTTGGTAACTGTGATATAGACAAGGATACACAAACTTAATTATTTTCCTAGAAAAGAAACAACAGCTCTCAAACAAATACACGGGTCTAATCAATAATTAAGCGAAAAATATGTCACCCGCCCGTGGTTTGAGTGGTAATATCATATTCTCAACACTCGGCTCACTTGCTTACACCACACAGACACACCCACAGCCTTACAGCATACACATACATACATAGTATAAATCGGCTACGCTACGGCTTGCATCGCATGCAGATAAGCTACTTGCTACTGCTACTACTGTAACGTCTCATCCAGAGAAACGACTAAGCAAGGGGGGCGTGTACAGCAAAAGTCGGAACTAGGCTGGCAGTAGAGTAGAGTAAAAAAGAAGCCCAACTAGGGTGGGTAGAAAAGCGAGCCAACTAACGTTAACTTGAACTACCCAACCTACCGTACCAAGGCTTTTCTCAGTCAGCATAGGTAACAAGGCGAGAGACGTGCGTACCTATCACCTTGACAAGTGTGTGTGTGAGTGTGACTGACGCCGTTGCTGGTGAACAAGGGGTGGCCTTGCGGCGCTAGGAGAATTTAGCCGCTCCTCCAACTATCAACTTCGTCTCCTACAAATTAGTCGAAAGCAGGGAAAAAGGTAACACAAGACATTTGCCGCTTGTTGGTTGCCCCCAATCATTTTAGTACTTTGACTAGAGGATGGCAGAAGACTTTAAGAACTAAGCTTAGGATACAGAAAATAAACAGGCAGCCTAAGAGCGAGCGGGTCTAAGGTGGCATAAAGTGACTACATTATTCTGTCTCTCAGACAAACAGTGTCAAGCTTTCTGCAACTCTGAGATTTAAATCCCACTATACTCTATATGATGCTGAAACTGTCCTTCATCTGGTGTTGTTCGATAATTGATGTATTTGCTGTCTAGACTAGTTACTTTGAGTCTGGCTTAGGTCCAACGGGCATGGCTTTTTTTGAACCATGCCATCGGGCTCGGTAGAGTGCGTGACTTTCTAGTCTGAGACGGGTGTCAACGACCACAAACAATATAGTAGAAATTGAGGTGATACTAAGACAAGGGTTTCGGGCGGATCGTCTCTACGTTTGTTGTGTGACGGCAGTAGATTGGGGTGTTGTGGTACAGACAAGGTCCAGGGTCTGGAGCACTCAATTGAATTGATAGGCATATACGAGCACCAGTAGCAATGACGAAGCTCTCTATCCCACCAAATCTAATAAGGCATCTAATACTCTGTACGCAGCTTGTGATGGGGAATTCACGACAGAGATGTGTTTCAAATTATGTTAAGCGAAACGCTATGTCTAAACCATCACGTAGTCGACCATTTCTATACATCTGGACAATCAGGTTAACCAGATGATGCATGTATATCACTTGGCCACAGTTTTACCATAAATACATATCCATTCCTGAAAGAGCTGAAAGAGAGTTACCCAGCAGTTCCAAAGTTGCACCTACAAGAACAGACCAGGAATAGACGCAGGCAAACCTAGCGAACGCACAACCACGGCACGGTTAACCGGGCCACAACCTTACACACAGAGGGACTGTGCTCAGGCTCTGCGCGATCAGAAGCTGGCGCTGCACACAGACATGGGCAAAAGATCTCTGCGCTTATCTTACTTTGCTCCTAGAGGAGTGGGATCCATGAAATCACACTGTTCCGTCACAGTGTTGATGATCCTTGCAGATATCCGGTTGCGGCCACGGCGTGGCAGTGTTGCAGGGAAAGGAACGATGAGTCGACGTGACAGGGTCTGGACGCTCAGGGGGTGTAATTTGCACCATGGGAGAGAATGATGCCACCTGATAGCTGTGATATATCCCTATATACGAAGTAGGTACATGTAGAACATAGTTGTGTATTCTACGAACCAGAAACTAAACTTCGTGACCCTCGTGATCATAACGAGACTCAAGGTTTGGACGGGAGCGCATTCGCGTAGTTACAATGAGAAATATAGGTAATCAGTATCGTTGAAAATTATCGATTGAAGTAAACGATACGAAGTTCCAATGCTCCAGTGTGTTTGATCGCCGCCTAGCTACCGTTCGAACATTCCAATTGTTGGCTTGCATATACATGCAATTCTTAAAGGTCAATATGTAGCCAAGAATCCAACTGTTCCGCTGCATCAGGGAGAACTTAATATACAGGTCCTACCGATTAAAGACCGAAATGTGTACAGGGGCTGTCGGAACTTTCGAGAATCCATGACCCCAAGACTCAAGGGGTGTGCATGTTGTTTGCACTATATACGAGAGATAGAGTTGGTTTCAGTGATGCAGACGAATGTGAGCCACCTGAGAACTGTACAAAGCTAATATCAAGCACTGGCACCTGTAGATACATCTGATTTCCTCCGATTGATGTTAAAGTTATTTGAGTCACTTTATTTACAAGCATCATGATGTGTCGACACATAGCAGCCAACGTTCATTTACGTTCAGTGTGGCCTGAGGCTTAAACTTAATACTATCACCATCGTGAATTATTTATGAGAACTGTTTCCTTGATCTTTCTGTCTCAGAACGTCATTTTGGCGGTTCTTCTATGTCCTTTGCTGATGACGTGTGATGGTACTCCAAGCGCATAGAGCGGCCAAAGAAAAGAAAATAAAGAAAAAAGGAAAATATTCGGACAGAACAAATAAGTCACTGTCGGTTTGAATCAAATTCAGGCTAATGTAAAAAAGAATACTAGAACGCTTTTGTTGTGTTTTGGTGATACTCATACGCTTCTGTGCTGCCTGACTTTTTTTGCTACCCCACCATCCATCCAACCAGTCGCAGCGTAACGACATCAATCTCAACAAGACATCATATTCTCATATTTTCATCTCAAATTATCGCCATCGACCTTGATGGATACTCAGAACTACTCCAGGTGAAACCCGACGCATCTTATCACTTTAGACTTTGACCGTATCGCCGAATCATCATCCATTCTCACGTCGTCATATCAAGATGGAGCGAGATTTCACGCCCCTACCGTCTCGTCCCAAG
This sequence comes from Fusarium graminearum PH-1, assembly GCF_000240135.3. Classification (NCBI taxonomy): domain Eukaryota; kingdom Fungi; phylum Ascomycota; class Sordariomycetes; order Hypocreales; family Nectriaceae; genus Fusarium; species Fusarium graminearum. The sequence goes on along the minus strand of NC_026475.1, from coordinate 4,973,805 downwards.
GGCTTGACAAAATCAAGCTCGGGCGCGTCTTTCGGTGGTGGCTCTGCAATGTCGGTGCCAGTCTTGGGATCACATCCTCTAGGAACTCTTCACGTTCATCAAGTCAGCGAAACGCCTCATCAAGAAGAAGAAGATGATGACGGCCCCCCACCTCCTCTTGATCCTCCCTCAACACAAAACGAGACCACTTCTTTATACAAGCCCTCACAACATGACTCTTCGAAATCCTTCCACAGCCCGACTTGGGAACCTTTGGCACACCATTTAGGTGGCGGTGACGTGGTTCTCATTCTTAATTTGCCTGAGGTGTTTACCGTTGGATACGACTCTATATCATTCACAGCCAAGCACTTTGGCGGCGTTAGAGATATACCCCCAGGAGCTCACTTCTTCTGGGTCGCCCATCCCGGAGGCATGTCTACTCGTTGTGGCTTTTGGGTTGTCGCAAACAATACAAATGCTGTTCACGTTATGCAATGGGACCGCTTCAACGAGGTTCTCGGCGACTCTGCTCGTGCTGAAGCACGCATCCAAGCCAATAACCTCGAAGCTATCCACTCTAAGCTGGTCCCTTACCAGGACCCGACTGCGGTAAACGCTGCTCGTGGAGATCTGACTCAAGCTGCCTCGCAAAGGAACTTCAACATGTGGGAACAACTCGCCGGCAAGGTTAACGAGAATCTCCTCAACCGAGTGACTGGCCAAAGTTACGACAACTGGACAGTTCATACCGGCGATCGTGTCAAGGGATCAGTGCTCATGGCAGCTGAGATGGAACTCGATAACTCACTCTCAAATCCCATGCTCATGGCTCGCGAACTCAATTTCGCTTTCAGTCAACGGACAAAGACATACTCGACAGACAACACTGGTGCTGATCGAACTCTCGAGGCTACAGACGCAACCCCTTACATCCTATCACTGGTCGATGCACCTCATAACGCCATTACTTCTGACGATGTTGTTAGCGAATTCCAGTTCACCTTTGTCGTAGGTGTGCACCTTGGAAACGATTCATGTATTCAGCAGTGGTGGCATATGCTACTGAAGATATTTCTTCGTGCCCATCTTCTTCCTGCACGTCGACCATCTCTCGCTGCTGCTTTCATTCACACCTTGACTGCACAATTAACGTACAGTGCCTCTTGGCTTGAGGGTTCGATTTTAGACTCTGCCGAGTCACAAACCCAGGACTTGCGACTTGCACTTACTGTCTACAAGCGTCGTCTCGAGGAACTCATGCAAGGCCTGGGTAACCAAGCCACGTCTGAGCAGCTAAGCGTCGGCACAGCCTTTGCGGGTCTTGAGGCTGTCGCAGCAGGCATGCTCGATTGGGATCTACGAGGAGACTACTTGCGTCGTGGTAATGTCATGATGGAGGATGGCGAGGAAGTAGAGTTGGAAGATGCGGATATGGCAGCTGAGGATGAACGTGGCGAGTGGGCGCCAGAGATTGTTGACCTGGATGAGTCTGGCCGACAGCGTGATCTTGTCTCGTGGAACGACTAGGAATGTCTTGCTGCAAGAACGGTCCGGGCTTCGAGACGCTGGGGACAAATAACAGGCAAGGCAACCGTCAAACGGTTCAGACAGGCACGGGGACATGGCCAGAGCATGATTGGGCATGTCCAGGATTTAATAGTTTTGCAGAAATGTCTAGCTTGATGGGTGAATGCGGTATTGTTGAATTTGCAGGTTTGAGTTCGGAGAGCTTGGAGTTGGGGTTTACTTAGTTTCCTGGATCGAACAGCTATAGTCCAATACTTCGTACCATATCGCACACTGTTTGCATTACAGCAAGTCTTTGATGATGGGTGATGCTTTTGATATAATGGCTTACTTCCCACATGCCGGGCCGAACTCAATCGAGTCTCATTTCTTACAGCACTCAGACAATCAATCCATACGTCACAGGCAAGATGAAGTGAAGTGTTTGTTTCGGAGCAAGTCCGGCGAGGAGACAGTTCATTGACATCACAAACCACTGCAGCGTGAGCCACATAGTTAACTTGAAAGATTTCATTTGCCTGCCAGATCCTGTTCAATCCGCCAAAAGCAAGGCCATGCAAATGTCAATAGGTAACCCATTCCCAAACCAGGGAAATTGTGACTCCGGTCCCCTTTTCGCACTGCCTGTTGTATCCTCCACTGCAACATCGCCCCGACTCGACGCTTTTGAGCCCCATTCCGACCAACATCTTGAACCGTTTAACGGTAAGACTTCTGGAAGCGGGCACGGGCACCGGGACCACCGAACTTCTTGGGCTCGCAACGGCGGTTGTCGGCAACGAGGAGGGTTCGGTCGAACTGGACGAGAGCCTGCTTGAGGAGGTTCTTGGAGTGCTCATCGACGAACTTCTGGTAGTAGGCGATCAGGGACTTGGCGATAGCTTGTCGGATAGCGTAGACCTAGAAAATGTTAAAATCGAGCGTTCTAGAGGGAAACAAACGGAATCACCTGTGACACCTGGCCACCTCCAGATACTCTAACGCGCACATCTACATTGGCGAACTTGTCAAGGCCAACAACGAGGAGAGGCTCGTAGACCTACGATATGTTAGTACGACATTTGTGAAGTGTCTAGGGAAATGTTCGAAATCTTACCTTGAAGCGGAGAATCTCAGGCTGGACGAGCTGGAGAGGACGTCCGTTGACCTTGATGAGACCCTTACCGGCCTTTACGTTTAATTTATGTTAGTCTCATGTGTCTTATCGTCATGTATCGTCTCGATGCAGGATTGCGAACCTTGCAGTGGGCGACAGCAGTAGCCGTCTTCTTCTTACCGAAGCACTGAACGGAGTTGGTGGAGCTCATGATTGCGGTTGTCGTGATGCCGGAGGGGAATGAGCGATCGGCCGTGTCGAGGGTGGTGATGGTGTTGACTGAGTTGAGATTTTGCGAACTTCGAATAGGGCTCTCTTGTGGCTGTGGGGCCAACTTTTTTGCTAATCCGAGCGAAGCGGAAGGAGCGACCCACGTGACACTGCTGACTCAGCCTGCTTTAGTTAGGGCATGGCCCACTGGGGAAAGTGCGACCGGAGTTTGGTGCCTTTGTTCTGCTCCACGAAAAAAAAAATCGTCAAATCTTCATACTAACCCGACGAACCGCAGCCCACCGTCAAGGTCAGCAGAACCTCACCCATTGTCAACAGCTCAACGCGAATACTGACATTACCGATTTAAGATGGTTTCCGCCAAGAAGCACGTCCCTATCGTCAAGAAGCGTATGTCTACCGAACCCGAGATCGAGAGCCGATTTTTGAAGTGGAAAATGGGAATTTCGATATTGACTGTTGAATACAGGCACGAAGCGTTTCGAAAGGCATCAGCATGATCGCTTCATGAGGGTATCCCCAAGCTGGCGTAAGCCAAAGGGTATCGACAGTCGTGTCCGCCGTCGATTCCGTGGTACCATTGCCATGCCCTCTGTACGTTGAGAATTCGCGAAGCCCGACTGGAATCACCAACTTTCTGGGGGTCGGAATGGCCAGGAGTTTTGTGCTGACATTTGATGACCTCAGATCGGCTACGGATCTAACAAGAAGACCCGTTACATGGCTCCCTCCGGCTTCAAGGCTTTCATTGTCTCAAACAAATCCGACTTGGAGCTCCTTTTGATGCACAACAAGACCCATGCTGCTGAGTACGCTCTCCCTCCTTCATTTAGACGAATTCCTGCTAACAAAACACCCCAGGATCGCCCACAACGTTTCTTCCCGAAAGCGAGTTGACATCATCGCTCGTGCTAAGCAACTTGGAGTCAAGGTCACCAACCCCAAGGCCAAGGTTACCACCGAGGTTTAAAAGGAAATGGATCGGTTTTTGGGCTGCTTTACGGTTATGCATCGGAAGGGGGATTGCGTTGCTTGCGGTTCTGGCACATAAATTATGCATGCTAGAGAATAAAAAAACGCGCCGTTGAACGACAAGGATACTGGCATCAACCGCTTAAACAGCAAATCTCTCGGAGTCAGAGGGGCATGAGAAACATCCATGGTCTCTACTCCAAACCGATGAGGGCGCTAAGGAGGGGTTAAGTAAAAAGCCTTGTGCATTACAGGCGAGGCTATGAAATAAAAACAAAACCCCTTTGAGGGCCCCATCTGAATGCTGTGCTGCAACTTGAAGTCTGGATTATGTTGAGACGAAGTATAAATACCAGTCACCATCCCGATACTCGCCTACCTAGGTTCTATGAATCCAGATTGGCATAAATGTTTATCCAATTGGCATTTGGTGGTAAGCTAACTAACGTATAGTATGCTATCGTATTGTGTGAAGAATTGATCTCAGTGACCACTTGCTTGAACACTCCAGGAACAATGGATGTTTGCTTTAAATGCGACTGCAAGGGACTGAGTGTGATATCAGTAGTCCAAAATGCTTGTACTACAGACAGCAATTTGACTTACTGACATCAAATAGGTCATATTAAATTTCAGCGGCTTCAACCCACAGGAACAGATAACTTAACGGGCTCACGCCAAAGCTAGTCGTCATTCAGAGAAGGGGACTCGATTTGTTTATTCGATGTTGTCAACTGCGTTCTCATCTACGCCCCGGGTACATGCGTAGGCAGCTGCCATTGCCATTGCCATGCCACCTGCCGCGCACCTGCGTGCACTTGCAACTGGCCATGACAATGTCCGACTTCTTTGGCACCAGTTTTCCTGCACTGCATTGCTTGATATCGGCTTGTCTTTCATCATGAAGTACCTCACTCCATACACTGCATCCCTTACAATCAATTTTTGACCGCAACTCATGACTCGTCATCGCCCAAACCCGCTCTGCCCTCCTATTGATCATTTCACTCGCATTTGAGCACGGGGGCATATTCTTTCTCGATCTAAGCCTTCAGCTTTGTAATGGCGTTTCCACCACGACTTGTGCGATCGCGGACAACAGTCTTCAAGCCACAATGCACACATCTGACTATGACGCGGGTTTATGACCTGGATGCAACGTGCTTCTCATGCCAGGGACCTGGTCAGTTCGGTTGGCTGTATCAGTGTACCCAGGATTGTGACAAGATAATCCAGGAGAGACTGGTAAGGCAATTAAGCTTAACGCTAATCCCAAGGCTAATGTGACCACAGTCATGCATGGACTTTTTGGACTATGCCTTTCGAAAGAGTATGGGAATACGAAAAGGCAGCCCGGAAGCTCGAAAGGACAAACTAAGCTTTCTTGCTGAACTCACTCCTGAGCAGATGGCCTGTTACCGACCAGACCAGATTGCAACTATCTTGAGACAACGCGAGCAGGTATGCTTCTTCTAATAATTCTATCTATCACTCCTTCAGACCTGGCATATGCTTATCCTATGCCCCAGTTGAAAAATGTCATCGCGGAGGATGAATTTGACGGAAGAGGCTTGCTTCTATTCAATAACACGCCTCCGCTCCATGGCCTAGGGGCCTTTATGGATAACAACACTGGAGAATGGGCATACGGTGAGAATAAGGATTGCCAGTACAGAGTTTGCCCAAGATGTCGTCCCGTATGTGCCGACCGGGCATTCTTGAGCCTCGATGCAGTTGCCAACGGAGAAATCCCCCCAACAGCCGCTGCAGGTTTTGGATTCGAAGCATTGGGAGGGAGACCAGTCATTGATAAAGATGTCATCAAGTCTATCAACGAGCATCGCTCAAAGGTAAGAACTTGTATGCCGTCTCCATGGCAGTTGAGCTGACTTGCCCAATAACAGGCTCAAAGGCGCCAAATGATGGAATTGCTCGAAGAACAGATCGCCCGTATGCTAGGTCGTCACCACAAAAACCCAGATCTAAGAAACGTGCTTAGAAAGACGGTATTTGCACCCAAACCACCAAGGTTGCCTATCGTGAAGAAAGTTGCACACACTGGCCAATGTCGACATCAAAGGGAACCAGTCCCGGTCAACATTGCCCAATACGATGACCAAACAGTCGCATCTTCACATGTCCCTGACTTGTTGGAAAATCCCTGGCCATGGTCGAATACGTTTGGCAACGGGAACATGACTGAACCTTCTGGGAATCAAGTCCAGGAGCAGCCACAGCGGCAAGGGTCGCGAGCCACACGTATCCCTCGGTAAGTTCTATCGTTGAACTCTATAAACGCTTCTTATTAATTGATATGGAGCAGTCCTGCTACTCCTTCACGATCTACAAGACGTCGGTTGGCCGATCAACTCCTGTTTAGCACTTCCCACTTTCCGCCCGACGAAGGATATCCCTGGCGACTTCTTTCGAGTCGAGGGAATATCGAAGCGGGAGATCCTTCTCTTCGCAGACGCTCAAAGACCACCGATTCACAGGGCAGCAGTATTGTACACAACTTGGCAGATTGTTCGTCCATGCCGCTGGCGGCAAACAACGGTGTGGCCATGACGGAGGAGAGTATTGAGGTTGGACTCCCCGACGTAGTGACTCAAGTATAACGTTGTATGACAATTGGCGTCGGATGTTTGATAGAGAGGGTATACCTAAAATGGATCCACTTGTGGGATGGAGCTTGACACTGTCGATGTTGCGGAATCGGTCACTTATTGGTCAAGCCATTGTCTAGAGTCTTGGAGACGCATACATATTTAGCTTGACAGAGCATCACTTGAGCAAAAAGCTTTCGATGCCCCGTACCATTGGTCAATGTGTTATACTAATTATCCTTCGAGTTCTCCAAAATCTTCTTCATCATTTGGTTGCCCACCACCTTGGCCTCCTCAAATCGTGGTTGGAAGAATTCCTGCGTACTCACGAACCGCTTCTCCCATGTCTCAAAGTGACCCAGATTGACGCATTCAGCCCAAGCTCGTGCTGCAAAAGTAAACTCGAGATCATCACTACGGTATGTCTTGTCGTCAATTGCAGTCTCAATCGCAGCATCCAGCACATCCCCGTTGCGGAACAGATACTCAGTTACACCAAGACGCAAGCGGAACAGGGGGGTGCTGCAGAGCATGTGGTCGTATGGCGCGATGTTGAGGGCAGCCCAACAGTCAACCATGGCGAGGATGGAGAGGTGATTGTTAGGTCGAGGCTCATCGGTTGGTGTACCAAGAGAGAAGGACGAAAGGATTGAGGGCTCAAGCAGAGGACGTGTGTCCCAAGATGTTGACGGGCCAAACACCTTGTCGCGTGCACGATAGACTCTCTCCCTGAAACCCTCGCGGTTGCCTTCGAGCATGAGCTTGTACAGGTCGGTAACACTTCGTGCATACTGCGAGATCTGCTCTCTAGCTTCAGGGTTCAGGATGGCAAGGCCTGCGTACACATGCCACTTCTGGCTGTAGATGCGTAGCATCAGGTTGACTTTGACGTTCTCGATACCACCAACATAGCGACTCAGCTCCCAAGGGAACTGCTTGTTGGCATGCCATGCCTTGCCCATAGACAGGAAAGCGGCATGGGTGACGGCCTGCGTGTCTGCGGTGATACGATCATGCTCACGGGCTGTGAGATGGACAAACTTGGACTTGAGACAGCTCAGGACAGTCTCAACTTTGCGAAGCGCCGAGTCTGGAGCGCGGTGCTGAATGAGAACAAGAGGTTGGTTGTAAGGGTCGACGTTGGGGCCGTGGAGCGAGTGGCAGGAGATAATGTCGACATCAGAAGGAAGATGAGTCTCGAAAGCGGCGATCTCGGGGGACTTGCACGAGGTTTGGCCTCCGACAATGGCACCAAGTTTGGTAGCTGGGTCATGACAAGATTAGTTCCTGGTGTTTAGGCTAAGGCTCTTCAGGCTACAAATCACAGTATACGGGGCAAGAGGGCGCATACATGGTCCATACTGAGCAATTACACGGTCAATGACGGCGGCTTCCACGCTGTAGATGATGTAGTCGCTTGCGCGGGATACGAAGTGGCCATTTCGACAAATTTCTATATTTTTCTATTGTAAAGCTTCAGCGACTGGCGCGAGGCAGAGAAAGACAGGAATCAGTAAGCCATACATTTCCAGCATATTCTTTCTGAAGGCTCTCCTGGTTCTCTTCTCGGTCGCAGGCCAAGATTCTATAAAAGACCGCCGTTAGCCACTCGGCGTGCGGTACGGGGTTTGCAGTCACGAGTAGGATAAGGTATAGGGTCTGTTCTTGTATATGTTAGCTATTGTGTGAAGACAAGCAAGGCTAACAAAAAAGTGGTAGAGGTGAAGATTCAGACAGTTGTATGTTAAGGTAGCAAGCGTTTACATCAGTGAGAGCACAGATCCGGATCCGATGGCCATAACGGACACCGGGCGTCTCTGCACAGTACTCGAGCCAAATGCGCTCTAGTCATCATGAAAGAGGGGGGTGTGGGTGATGTTTGAGGAGAATTTTTGCTTACCATTGAAGAAAAGATGCTAGGGCTGGAAGCACGAATCGCAAAGGATCCTAGACTTACCTCCAGCCAGCGGCAGACAGCCTTTCGGCATACATCTTGCCCATGTCGCCCATGCCAATCAATCCGACGATGAAATTCTCCATCCCATCAGGGACGGTTTGAGTGTGTGAAGCCATATTATCTGCTGCGCGAAGATAGCAAGAGCGAAAAACAAGAATCACATCCTCTCTCTCAAGCGAACGTCTTTCGTTTGGAGCTTTGTGCGAAAAGCTCAAAAGAGTGTGTGGTTGAGAGTAGAGAAAAGAATGAGAAAAAAAAAAGTTCGCGGTCTTCTTTATGGTGGAGATTTGACGTGCCTTACGTAAGTCAACAGACATCGCGATATAACGATTGGTGGGTCTATGAAGCTATCCACTGCAAGCAGAAGCACACAGAACCTCAAGACTGGACGGAGAGGGGCTTTAGCTTACACGGACTTCTTGTTCATAATTTCGCTTCACAAGAAAGATGGAGGTCGTATTTGCTTTGGGTTCGAACGGCTCCGGTCAGCTCGGCATCGGCCACAAAGAGGACGTTTCCGTGCCGAAGCAGGTCATTTTCCATCCTGATCCGCCAGCCTCCTCAATTGTTCAAGTTACAGCTGGTGGTAATCATACGCTACTATTCACGAATATAGGCCAACTCTACTGGAGTGGTGATTCTACACCTGGAGCTTGTGGACTGACATCTGGTCCTGATGTTGCTGCTTTCCAAGAACTTCAGCTTACTAAGAATGGAGAGCCTCCAGTTGGGGAGGTTGCCTTGATCACGGCGACTTGGGAAGCCTCGATTATTGTGGCCAAGGATGCAGAGGGCAAGAATACACAGGTCTTTAGTTTCGGCGCTGGTTTGAAGGGCGAGCTGGGTCTAGGCGAACTCATCGTCCGGACGCCGTCAGCAACACGCATTCGAGAATTTCCTCCTGCAGGGACAGAAGTTGTCGACTTGGCTGCTTGCATGGGACATGTCGTCGCGGTTCTTGACAACGGAAATGTCTATGGTTGGGGTAACGCGAGGAAATCTCAGGCTGGTGAGCCGGGCCAAGTCCTCCACGCTCCCCGAAAAATCGAGGGTCTCGACTTTAAGGTTACACGGGCTGTCTGTGGTAGAGAATTCACCTGTCTATTCGGCGACCCACAAAGTGGAAACCTCAAGGTTCTGGGTTCAGACAAATGGAAAATTCAATCAGATGCACCCAAGACCTGTCCCGAATGGAAAGACGTAGGAGCTAGCTGGGGAAATATCTTCATCCTGGCAAAGGATGGTTCTCTTCAAGCTTGGGGACGAGACGATCACGGGCAATTACCTCCCCCTAATCTCCCAGAGTTGAGCAAGATTGCAATTGGCAGCGAACATGTCGTTGCTCTTTCTACTGCAGGCGATGTTCTATCATGGGGTTGGGGTGAACACGGCAATTGTGGACCTCAAGTTGAGAACAACGACGTTAAAGGTCGATGGAATGTCATTGCTTCGTCCAAATTTATTCCTCCAGGCTCTACGATAGGAGGAGTTGGGGCTGGTTGTGCCACCAGTTGGGTATTCATCACAGCAGAGTGAGCCTGTTCACTTCAAATCGATGATGTCTTCCACCTCCCAAATTTCTATCTTGCTTGATCAGTCCGGGAAAAGAGCTAGATTCTCGACATCCGCCAGCTTCTGGGTCGGTTCCAGATATGTTGATTCAGCATCTGTAGGCTGTGGGTGTGGTCGCTCAACTTCAGCTCCAGGATCAGCAGGTACGGGGTTCTCAGAAAAGCGGCTCATATCTATTGCAGAAGCATTCTGTTCAAGTTAGTATGTGTTCAAGTGTCAATGACACTGGGACTTACAGGGTTGATACTGTGATCCCATCCCAGCTTAGAATTGTCCTCCATGAGCTCTTCATCATCGTAATTGATAGGCTCCCATCCTTCATCTTCAACGAACAAACTTTCAGATTGATTGGTAGCGGGTGGCGCTGGTTTTTGAGACGGACGAAGGTCAAAAACTCCCACACGCGAAGCACTGGCTCTGGCAGCGCTCATTTGTGGTGTCGGATTGTGCTGGGGCATCGATGGGAGAGGATGAGCTGGGGGCTGCGGTTGTTGTGATTCGGCCGGTGGTATGCTAGGCCTACGTGTAGTAGCTTCGAGGCGTGGCCCGGTATTTTGAGGTGCATTCTTGCGGCCTTTCTTGGTCCTCTGGCCAGTATTGGTTCCACGCTCACCAACCGTCATAACAAGAAACTCGCATGACATGGCATCGCCGGTATATGAGAGCTGGATTGGTTGTGTAGGCACTGAGTAGCGGGCCGAGACGTCGTTTCCTATAATTCCAGCATGCTGGATGATGGCGCGGAAGTCCTTGACAGAGATCACAATGTGGAGCTTGTCTTCGACATCGATATCGTCAAACTCCTCCGCCTCGACAGCAATCGATGTCTGTAGTGGCTTTTTGAGAACCGCTAAGGGAAAAGTCAGTACACGAGTATCCGGCTGGCTGGGGGTTACACACCATCCTCGCTCACTGTCTTTTCGCTGAAACAAGTGAAATTGACGTGGTCGCCATCGGTGTTAATGTCGAGGAACTCGATACCCGGGCCAAAGTGGTCCATCAGCTGCCGCAGGGTTCGTGAAGATATCGTCCAATGGTGAGGAGCATCCTGTTTGTTGAACTTGGCATGAACTGGAACAGCAACTTCGAAAGGGAGGCGATGCGTGGATGTCAACCCGTTGCGAAAAATAAGGCGTGCAATAAATCGGCTTTGGACTCCTTCTCCATCTTCGATGGCGATATCACACCTGTCAATGAGGGTTTGTTTCTCGGCATCTCTTTGCGAATCGGCTGCTGTGCGGCTGCGAAACAGAGAGACCAGGGCCTAAAAATCATCAATTGATGCACAATGCATAGAGGGTGAAGAGACTCACGCGAATGTAGAGGGTGCAATGAAAACGATCACGGAATTGACGACTTCCTTGAAAGTGGTAGCGTGAGAAGAACTTGGTTGTAGCAAATTTGACACTCGCATAGGCGGACTTTGAAGTGTTGAGAGTGGTCAAGACAAACTAGAAGTCATGTGTAAGTTTGATGCTCAAGTGAGGCTTCTTGGAGTAGTCAATCATACCGAATCCTTGCGTGCCTCGAGTGAAACGTCGTCACTGAACTTGTTCAGACAAATGAGGGCGTCACGAAAGGCTGCAACGCCCTCTTCACTCAGTGTGAAGCTTAGCAGAGGCATTGCGCATTACTGAATTGATCCTCTTATAAAAATTTCATCATGATTGACAGGTCTCAGTTGCAAGAATCCAAATCAATCTAACACGGACTTTGTCATGTCTGACTGCGTGAACGCGTGCCTGCCAATTGTAGAAGGATGTGGGTGGATCCAATAAGCTACAGACCAACCCCACTACACCTACCCTGCATCAAGCATTAAACACACCAAAACACCGTCACATCGTCACGTCATTTTACAAGCAAATGTGGAAGCAAATCAAGTTGAATCAATTGAGAACATTAATTGCTAGTCTCTGTCCCTTTCCGAATACCAAACTCCGCCAAGCCCATTCTTGTCATATCATCGTGTCAATGCCCTGGAGGCGTATATCCTTCTTAGTATGAGAGCGTGTGTTGTGAATGCCAAGCAGCCCGTTGTTTAGCGACGGAAGCAGCTAAACTTTCCGAGAGAGAATCGCCAAGGACCTCGTCGGACGCCATTCTTGTCGACATGGACGCTGGTGCCGAAGTGGCGGCCACCGACTCCCTTTGACCAAAAAAGACCCATATTGTTGGTATTGTTTGTTTGTTGATTTGCGTAGGTAGGGTGTAGGGTATTATAGGTGTAAAAGATCTGAGCGTGCTGTTAGCTTGTTTGCATCTTCCTAGTTGCTCCTTGATGGATAGATGAGAAGGTATTTACCTTTGTAGGATTGGTAGTAAGTGAGATGTAGTTGAAAGAAGCTTGTTCGTGATAAAATTAAGGTATCGGAGGGTTGGCGATCAGCTTTATACCAGATCTTTGGCGTCAATCATAAACTTGGCAGGGACCATGACAGTGAGGCCTCTGCTACACTTCCAGTGACATGCTGTGGCGTGTCTGGAATGACGTAAACTGATGGCTGTACGATCGGCGCCACATCTGGCCAACATCGCCCATGATTGGAAGACAAAGAGTCAAGCTTGATTCTCAAGATGGCGTCGACTGGAAACAAGGTCTTTGAATGCGACAATCTTGTCTCATTTTGTTCAAGTGAAACATTTTAAAGCGAAGAACCACAATGATCTCCTTCACAGCCTCCGATATCTTGGGATATCTACGCGTCAACAGTTGATGATGCTGCCACACCATCCTCAGGGTATGAGCAAAATTAACTGCTGGAAGCATAAGGGATGAAATTATTAGGTCAACTTATGCTATTTAGGCTAGAATTATCAGGACTCTTATTTCTGCACCCTAGGACGTAGATGCCAACTTCTCCGCTACTCACTGGATGAAGCTCTATCTTGCAATCTTTCAGATGGACACCCGAAAGATGTGGAGCACCCAGGTAATTATGAGGGAGACCCTGAATAGCTGTTCCTCTGTTCCAGAGATCTCCTCGAATAGCTCAGCTGGAAGAGCGTTCAACTGTAATCGCTACCATCAAATGAGGGAGGCCCTGATGCACAACACTAGAAGAGCGCTAACCATGGTTAATCAGAACGGAACCAAGATTTCGTAGTTTTCAAGTGCTCGCATTGTATTTGCATCATTGTATCCCTAGAGGAGCACTCGAATAATTGATCTCTACCCAAGGTATATTTAACTGATTCGCTAACTGCGTCTCTGCTATTCAGCGAAGTTTTTGGGTACCCCGAGTTCTATTTGGAACTTGCACGCACATGTTCTCGATTAATCACTCGACCTGTCCAGACAACGCCATTCATGAACTCGGGAAATATCGGTCGAACAGTGGCATATGGCTTTGAACAAACGAAGAAACGTTCGAACAAACTACAGCAGCGAACAGCATAACCATTACTATAAATAAGACTGGTTTGGAAACCACAACTATTTCTTTCCTCACTTCCGACTCACTATCAAAGTAAGTAAGTACTAACACAGCAAATTCTGACATTCACCATCAAGGTAAGTACACAACTGATACTATCGTCAAAATGGCACCTCCCACTAATGACAACAACAACCAGCAAGGTCTTCGTCGATCTACTCGATCAAACCTTGGGAAACCGGGCCCGTCTCTTATTAACGGCTACCTCACTGGAGATGCGGCGGCTCGACCTGCCCTTCGACCCAAGAGACGTGTCGGGGAAAGTGCAGCTGTCAATGACGAAGACGACGATGGGGATGAAGTGGCTTCTTCTACGTCTTCCAAACCTCGAAAAAACAGTATCGTCCTGGACTGTATCCATGTGAACCTCTCCTCTGATATGCAGAGGCCGTCTTCACCTATGGGACAGACTGTACCCGCACAGGCTGGGTCGCTAACCCAGCAGCATCATATGGTATCTCCCTCAGCCCCTATCCATCCGTCAGCACCTTCGCCTCTACCACCCTCTCCACCCCAACAGGTTAAACAACCTCCTGGTCCTAGTAGAGATGAATCGCCTCCGAGGGATTCAGATACCCAGAATGCTGACGGAGTGGACGCTGATGCGATGGATCTGGACATGTATTTGAAACTGGATCCGCAAGATGATGAGTACTTGGCTGATGCGGAGCCCTCACCCAAGGCACCTCCGAAGCCAGCCAAAGTCGTCGATTTGGATATCGACATGGGTGGCCTAGGGGATGAATTCGCTGAAGTCATGCAGCTTTACCGACAAAACTCGGATGAGAAAATCTTCAAAGATCGCCTAGCTGCCCAGGGGCGATACTCCGAGAATGTTGACTCGCTGACTGAGCTGAGTGCCAGAACCATGAAGACCAGTCCCTATTGTGATGTCACAGAGGAAACTAAGTAGACCCCTAAATGGCACGTGGTCGACCACTATGGCAAGCAGGTCTTGTCATGTATGGCAGTAATAGCTAAAGTTGGCTTTGTTGCGAGGTGAGGCTAAACGACGGTTGGAAATCAAGGCAGGTCCTATATACCACCTGAGTGTTCGATCTAGTTGACTATTCGCGACAAGTAAATTGGTCAATAAAACAACAAGTGTTGAACCAAATTAAATCTTGCCGTGTATTGAAAGGTGACGTGAAGGTTTGTTACTCGCAAGGGATACCCCAAGTGATTCATGATTATCAACCGTCGCAACGTATCCTGGGATGTAACAATATGACAAGCCCAAGTTTTCTGGTGTAGTGAGCGACATGCAAGTTTTAAACCGGCAATTGGAGCTAGCTGAATACAGGTTGAAAACAGTGAAGAGTTGGGACTCCTGTCGAAGCATTGGTCTACTGGGAATTGAGCGCTGTCCATCCTGCGGTGACCAGACTCTCACAGCCCTTTCGATCACCGGCACCTGTCCAGTAGAACAAACCACCCAAGCCCAGAGCCTTGGCATACCCTGCCTTGATAGAAACAGTACTGGGAACATCAAATGACACAAACCCTTTGTCACTTTTGTTGTCGACAAAGGATGCCGCTGCAACGCTTTGATCGACCTCGGCATTTGTCACCCACTCGTCCGGCAAATCGCAATAATCAATTTCACCGGCACCCTTGAAAGGGTGACCTGGTCCTCGCGCCTGGCCAAAGTATCTGGCGTATACTGGAATTCCAAGGATGATCTTGTGACGAGGAAAGCCGTTTGCAATCAAGAAATCAACGCCGCGTTGACACGACTTACGGAGTGTCGGGTATACTTCGTTGAGATTCTGACTTGGAGGCAAGAGTTGTGCATGATGTCCGCACACATCAGTCCATCCTCCTGTGAAGTCGTATCCCATGAGATTGAGAAAGTCGAGCAAGTGAGCCACAACTGGAAGGTTAATGTGCTTGAGACAGTATTCGCCCGTGGGGAGAGCACTTGTAAGCAAAAACTGAGAGTGTGTCATGACGTTTCGAATATCTTGAAGGAAAAGAACATAGTTTCTTCCTGCTTCGGGGGTCTGAGGGTGCTCCCAATCAACTACCAGAAGTTAGTTTTGCTACAGTGCGATAGTGATGCCTACTGACTATCAACACCGTCGAATTGATGGGTTACGCAAAATTCACTGATCCGGCGCGCAAAGGTTTGTCTTGCTGTTTTGTTTGCCGCAAGAGCAGGGAACTCTTTGCTGCTAGAGCCACCGCCGATGGAAACTAGCGTCTTGATATGTGGGTGTTGGCTTTTCAGCTTGGAGATTGCCGCAAGGCAGCCTTTTTCGCCATCAACCATTTTCTCATTGTCCGCCCAATCGTCAATGGCCTGGAAGCTAAAAGTTAGTGGATGGTATTTGCGTTGCATGCTTGGCGCTTCTCACCCGCAGTGTGCCATTCTCATTGACGCTGCGACATACAATGTTAGTTCAGAACTGTTGTTTGAACGAGGAAACTTGCCCGACGAAAGCGTAGAAAATATGCGTGATGGACGAAATGTCGAGACATGATGGAGGCCGCTCTTTGTAGCAGCGCCAGGAGGGGTAGTAAACGGCGTTGATATATTGAGTCGGCATTTTGAACACGATGGTCAATGATAATAGGAAGAATTGTGAACAAGAACAAGAACAAGAACCAAGGATATAGATATAGAGTCGATATCGTGTTCCAGGTATCGATGCAGGTTTCAGGTCGTACAAATACTCAGCCCAACAACCCCCCGCTGTAATGAATGGCAGCGTTCGAGGTGTTTGGTTGGGTAGGATGGTGATATGATGCAGGGCCAAGGTGAGACAGAGCAAGTAGGTGATCACTTTATACCAGGATGCTGCATATAAATACCTGAATGGGAGATCATTGATTGGTGAGCTATCAGGAACTCGGTAATCGGCATGACCATGAATCCAGTCGCCACTGACATAAGGATAATCTGCTTTGACGCTCGCCCGTGTCTAGCTTCAGCTGATCTGATTGTTTTCTACAGAGCTGCTTGCTTACTACTCAGGGCGCCGAATCCATGACGAGTCGCATTCTTGAAAAACTTGACAACATGCAATAATAACATTTGTATTCTGGAATATTGAACTATTTACTGATCGGAATTAACACAGCAATATCGTTGCTTCCATCTATGGCACCATCCATCGCCATTATACCACACACCGACTGTTTCTTACTGGCACCATCTCTCAACCTCAACACCCTCAAGCTCATCAAGAAGACCAAAATCTAGACTCGGCTGTCGAGAGGCGACAACAATAACATCGAAAGTCTCTAAAACATCCCTTCGCCAGTCCTCGTCAGGTAGTCGACGTACCTGTGGGAATGCCTCTTGCTTAACCAGAGCATCCACCCAGCAGACATTGACCTCATGCGAAACAGCCAAGCTTCTTACTAATTCAGCACCTGGAGAATTGTCTATCTGCGATTGACCAGCCTTGAAGCCTACGCCCACCACCAGCACCTGAGGTGTTCGACCTACGACTCTCTGACGCAGAGTCTTCAGCACTCTCTGAGCTAGCCGGGATGGCCGAGACTGCATCGCCAGTGAAGCACACTCCAACAGAGGGAAGTGACTATTGGAAAGGAGATAGAATGGATTGACTGGAATACAGTGCCCGCCTACACCAACACTCGGAGTGTATGGCATGTATCCAAATGGCTTTGTTGAGGCAGCCTCGCAGACTTCATATGGATCGATGTTGTGTGGGATACATGCGTCGGCCATTTCATTGGTATAAGCGATGCAAACCATTCTTTGGCAGTTCTCGTAGAGCTTCATCATCTCGGCCACTTCTGGCTTCGACACAGGAATAACAGAATCGAATATGGTAGAGTAGATCCGGGAGATGGCATCGAGAGAACCAGGGGTAATATCATCCAAACCAGAGATGACCTTTGGAATGGACTTGACAGGAGGCTGAGCGCGCCCGGGGTCGACTCGCTATGGACATTAGAATCGAATAATGTAGGAAGTATCGGTTTACATACCTCTGGCGACATTCCCGCAAAGTACTTTCGGCTCACGGCAAGAGGACCAAGAAGTTGACGAGTCATGCCAACGGCTACGGAGCTCTCAATAACAACCGTGGACCCAGAGCGGGCGATCTCTCCAACAGTCTTCAACGCTTCGCAAAGATAAGAAGAGTCGATGGTCTTATCAGGCCGCAATAGTGTTGGGACTGAAATCAAGAAGTGTGTTGCTCTGCGAAGATCCTGTGAGTTTTGAGAAAACTGCACATTCTCGTTGTCTTGGTACTCGTTCTTGAGATTTTGGATCCTCGTGGCAGATACATCAAAGCCAATGACTTGGTATCTCGACGAGAAAGAGTTGACGAGATGTTTGCCGACGTAACCAACACCAATGACTGCAACGACAGGTTCGTGTTGCTGAGTCACTTGGGCGAAATGGCACAGTGTCTGGTCGACGGCAGTGCCAAACTCTGAAGAAGATGAGGAGCTGAGAGGAGGACTATCAGGATAGAAGGCAAAGCTGTTGTCCAAACGACTCCACTGTGAAGAGTCGCTAAGGGATGGCAGCGAAAGTCTCTTCTTCTCACTCAGAGAGATGGGGCCTAGGATAGGCTTTAGGGGCATAACTTGGGTCATATTTGGTAACAGGAAATGTATGATGATTGAGATTTGAGTTAAGATCTAACGACTGAGATTCCGAGAAGATGGATATGATTATATGCTTGTCTTCTTCGCCGCAGACTTGAAAAATCTACACTCATAGATCTCAGTAACTATTATTACTGGGTACAAAATAGAGAGCCTTTGGTTGGCGCCTGAAGATCACCGAGTTTTCTCATCGGTGCAATGAGGCTTTTCGCCTTACTTGGATGTGTTTGCGCAATGATATCACGACTATCATGGAGTACTCAGCTTTTTTCCCTCCATTCATCCATCATGATGTTGATCAAAAGTTCAAGCTAAGCTATTAGATCATGTAAGGTCCAAACAGCTAGTCGAGGTTAATATTAACTAACTTAGTGCTCCCCCAAATCGGGCTCCTTGTGCTCGATTTACTACTGATTGCCCCTTGCTCCGCATTCCAGTCTGGTAGTATCTTCCCAATTAGGGAGCAAACTATAGTCGGTCCTCTAGATAGAGTAAGGTGCATTCGCCAGGGGTAGCATGTGCAACGGCAGCTAATGCAAGCCAAACAACGAGTTCCAAACATTTATCAACTTTGACGCCTTCCTACCTGAAGAGCTGGGCAAAAGGCGCTCTTATTACAGGCACAGTTATAAGGCAGTTTTATCATACATCGGTGGCTTTAAGCTCTGCTATAGAAACCGGAACATTTTCTGTGCAGCGGCTGCAAAAACTGAATCATCCACTAATGTATGTGTGCCTTTGCCGTTCTGCCCCATGCTTATACTTATGCATGCTAACTTTATCGGACGGCACTGACTGTTCCTGCATTAGAATAAAGAAAAAAAGTATACAGAATATTCTCTTGTAGGAGTTGTATTTATTCCTTCCTATGAGCTCTTACTGTTAACAAGATAGTCACAAGGTAGTGCACGTCGGAAGGACACTAACACGTAGAACACTCCGATAATGCGATACGACTACAAAGGCAATCGGGTCTATCTTTTAGTATTAATAATCTTGTAGTCTTTGTATTTAGTAAGAAGCGACCGTTAATTTAGTAACTTATCAAACCGTTGATCTTCTCTTGATCCGGCGTTTAGAGATGAAGCGTCGGAATAGTCACTCAGAACACCATCCCATGAATCCGCCAAGTGACCAATTCGTCTTTTTGTACTAAAATAGTCTGGGGAACTATTAGAAAAACTATCCCGAACATGATGATTGGGTGATTCCGCTTAATAGTATCCAATATGGGAAACCTGTTTGCCATGCGACCAACACTCCAAGACCAAGCTTACATTGAAGTATAGTCTTAAGCTTAATGACGCCTAATCAGACCATGTAATCAGGTTAATATAGCTCAAGCTTCTCCATCGTGATATATCGATTGGATATGAGGCTTGGTGCTGATTCTATGGCGTCTGGATTATGAGTGTCGATACTAACGTCTCAGTTCAAGCTCGAGTTCGTCATCATCCGGCAGGCCGAAAGAGTATCACGCGTATTTATTGGATAGAACAGGAGAATATAATATATCACCGTGACAGTAGTGACCCTTGCTGCATTAGATAGACGCTTGTTGGTCTAGATGTGCCGCGACAGTCGCCGCCTTGGTTACCACACCTTCATGCTCGCTGTGATAGCGCTAGAGGACAAAGTCCGGCTCGATCATGCAAGTTTCCGACCGTGCCTGACTTGGAGGATATAGTGGTACTCTTTGTAGTTCATCATATGTATGAGCTATAGGATAGTGGATCATGAAGGACGTGTGGGTGTTGTGTTGTGCCGGGACGGAGGTGCCGGATAGCTTTAGGAGCGTACTTAGCTCTCTACAACAAGCTGTCAAATAGGAGATGCTTGAGCGTGCAAACAAGTTGAAATGCCAAGGTACACGAGATAATTATATTGCTTACTGTTCTCTTCACCAAAAACGATTTCATATCGACGCTTCAAAACTTACACCGATGGACCTGACTAGACGACCTGCCGCATTCCAGGAAACCCGTAAACCTGGTACCGGGGAGCCGTTTAAAAATTTATTCTCAAATATCGAAACGTCGAGAAGCTTAACTAGATGGCTACTTACTGAATTCTGGTCATTGGTTCCGAAGTATTAGCTTAGTTCCAAATCTTGGCACCAGAGCATAACGCCGCTCCACGCCCCCCTATCCACCTCCACTGCCGACTAACATGATGTTGGTGGCATGAGAGTCAACACTTTTTTATCTCCAAGATCTAATCAAGGATTGTTTGAGCGATCGGCAAACTAGTTTCTAATAGAACGTGTTTCGGAGCGTTAAAGCTAACGGTTATGATCAACATCACGATGCGTCTCAGACCTCCATCCATGGTCTCAGCGTGCACGATGAAGCGCCTCATTCGGCCGTTGGCGATAGGAGTCAAGACAAACAGACACTTGCAGAGGGAATCTTGCGCGGATATCGTGTCCCTTGGGTCAATATGATCGACGTCAGTGGAGGGATGATTAGCTTGTGATAGCGTTAAAGTTGACCATGACGACTCAGCAAGTAAGAAAGTAAGTTTCACCGAAGTCGGCAGTGTAAAACAGGCAGAAGAAGAGGATGGAGTGTCGTTACAATGTTCGTACTTGTAGGATGAACGATGATGCTTGTCTTTATGCTTATTACTGAGTCTGTATAACTCTTCTCTTGTTTTTCATGTCCATATTTTCTCTCTTGTCGACTCTTGGATCCCTTACACCAGTTCCTTCAACTATCACTTGTTTTTCATACTCGTACAATGGTAGCTTCACATATTACAGAGACT
Organism: Fusarium graminearum PH-1; assembly: GCF_000240135.3. Classification (NCBI taxonomy): domain Eukaryota; kingdom Fungi; phylum Ascomycota; class Sordariomycetes; order Hypocreales; family Nectriaceae; genus Fusarium; species Fusarium graminearum. The sequence goes on along the minus strand of NC_026475.1, from coordinate 4,953,066 downwards.
GACAATGTCAGAAAGGGTGTAAGTAACCCTCTTATACCTTCCCAGAACACACTGATAAGCCATAGAAACAAACCTGGCGAAGCCAAGATCCTCAGTGGAGGAAGTGTACTCCTCCTCCACCTTCATTCTTCACCAGAGTAACGAATAACAAGTTTGTTCTCAAAGATATTGATGGACATTTTCACGATATGCAACTGGATGAGATCCTTCAGAGAACCAGTCTGGACGACACACGGTCTTCTGATCAGAGCTTGGGTCCCTCAGTGTTCACTGCATCTCCCTCGTACAAGTCTTCGTTTGCCCAAACACCCATCACTTCCTTGAAGTCTCTCTACCCCCATAGCAAGCCCGGCAGTATTTCCCCATCGGGGTCTTCTTCTCATCAGGGCCACCTCATCGTTCCACAACCGAGGCTTCCAGATCCAGTTGCTCGGCGACGAGACAGTGACTCATTGTATAGCGTTGAGGACATCTCCATCAATGCCTGCGCATACACTGCCAATGCAACTCAAACATCGCCACGACACTCCCTTTTGAGACAAAATGATACAGACCCTACTCCCAAGGTTGAGCTTGACTCTGAGTCCCAGAACTTGGATGAGTACTTGAGAAAGTATGGACAGAGGAAAGTTACTCGGCATAAGTGGATTATGACAGGTTTCTTGGTCTCTGTCAAGTAAGTTCATTAATAACATCTTACCCAGCGCAGAAGATTCTAACATTTTACAGCTTCATGTTCATCTTCGCATCTTGGTGGTGGCCTCGATACTACTACGTCTACATCCCATTCATCTCATTTCCACTGGTTCTCAACTGCATCATGATTGCCTCCATCATCTCCATTTCCATCAAGAATCTCATTGTGACTCAGAAGATCATTGAGCCATACCACAATGAGAATCTAATTATGATCATGCCTTGCTACAATGAGACTCTCGAAGAATGTACCAAGTCACTTGACTCTCTTGTCGAACAAGTCGGCATCGATAACCACAAGAGAGGCATCATGGTCATCTGTGATGGTCGTGTCCGTGGACCTGGAATGGAGAAGACCACAGCCCAGTATCTCAAAGAAGATATCTTTATTGGGAAAATCCACTCTGAGAAGATCCGCGGTGCATACAGAGCTTGGGATGGCCAAGCCATGGATGTCGATATCTCATGGGGTTACTACCGGGGTGTGCCGTTCTACTGTATCATCAAAGAACAGAACCAGGGCAAACGCGACAGTCTCATAGTTATCCGTTCGTTCCTTTACAAGTTCAACATCCGAGACACCAAACCGACAACCATATTCTCGTCCCGGTTTCTCCTCTCAATGACTGACTGGCTCTCTCAAGAAGTCAGAGTCGACTACGTCGATCATCTAATTGGCATGGATGCAGATACTGTCTTTCAAAACAACTGCATTTCTGAACTTCTCAAAGAGTCAAAGTATCCAAACACAGTGGGGGTTTGTGGCTATGTTGCGGTTGACTTCAGTGGAGGCAATTGGAACTTATGGTCTATCTATCAGAACGCCGAGTACACAATTGCCCAGGGACTGAGACGGCTACATCAATCCATCGCAACCAAGAAAGTTTCCTGCCTACCTGGATGTTGTCAGTTGCTCAAGATTTGCGACATGACATGCGGTGACAAGGTCCTCATCGAGCAATTTGGATACTATCCCAGACCCTTAGACGGGATGATCAAACGCATTCGAGCCACTGCGTCTGAAGATCGCAACCATATATGTCAACTTCTCACCACTTTCCCCGAAGCACAAACTCGTCAAGCTTTACGCGCGAGGGCTTACACTGATGTCCCTCATTCTTGGAGTGTCTTTCTTTCTCAACGTCGCCGTTGGACACTCGGAGCTACAAGCAACGACTTGCTACTGTTCACGGCCCGGCATTGCCAATGGTGGGAACGTATACTGGCATTTTCTAAATATTCTCACCTGGTCTCTTAACGTCTTTGTTATCGCTTCGATCGGTTGCATGATCGTAGCTTTCATGCATCAGCC
>NC_026475.1:4945676-4950958 GCF_000240135.3 Fusarium graminearum PH-1 | reverse complement strand
TGTTCTGGGACCATTTTTGAACATTGCTGTCATGGTGTTTGCAGTGTTCAACATGGATAGTTTTGGTTGGGGCAAGACTAGAAAGGTCATCGTTGACATTCCTGAGGAACAACTACAAGAGAAGCAGAACAATAGGGATACTGGCAGTGGCTCTAATTCATTGCCGGGGACTTTTAGTAGCGATCAGAGAGAGGAGATTGCTACAAGTGCAACGGCCAGAAAGCCGGCGGTAGTATACGTTCCTCCAACTACGCAGCACTTGTAGTCGGAATAAGGATAACACGTGATAAGCATACACGAGGAAATAGCTTCAATCAATTGAACCCTATTTTGAACTAATGTGTTCTTGTAGGAAGCTTACACGCTCGTACCTTGCTTGACTAGTATTGACCACATGTTCTCCTGTCATAGCTCGTCAGCCCGGCATAACACTCCGTTCCCGTCCCTAGCCACCTTGCCGATCCGTATTTCTCGCGCTTCAACTATTAGTGTCTCTTTCGATGATTAACGTTGTATTCAAATCTAGTTTTCACGCCCTATATTTTCGTCTAAAAAACTGGCGTTTGCATTTCAGGTAGTCCAAAGTCTGTATTTGTGGCGCCAGACACCGGGAGTGGCACTTGGGGACCGGATCGAAACACATCGTCATGTCTCAGATCGGGAAGAGAACTACAAGCCAGGAACGGCCCCGTGTGTTGCAAGAAACCGTTAGTGAGAACTTATTCAGTTCTGGTAACCTGCTCACACACACATTGCTGCCGATGATGTCTTGAATACCAAGTCTGGATGACCTCGGCGGAGCTACAACGTCCTAGTGATCAAAAGAACCCCGTATAGATCCTCACCTGGGATCACCGTGGTTGTCGATCAGTGTTATGAGTTCCAAATCTGGATGGTTGACCACCTCTACCATCATAATCACATCGAGTAACCCCACGCGATACTCCTTTGAGGGTATCTGCCTTGAACCCGGTCCTTGGAAAGAAGGATCTAATAAACTAGACCATGCTTTCAACATCGAATAGCTACTGATTGATGTTTGTCTAGTGAGAAGGTGGTCCGAAGTCGGGCTGGACACTGCCCTTGTCATGAGCCGCTCATTGTGATAGCGTAGTATTCATGTGAACATTTCTGATGAGGTCAAGGTTCAAGTCATCAGCTTAGGTTTTGGGGCCCGTCCCTGTCAAGCAAGCAGCATACATATATGCTAGTATTTCCAGTCGATTTACCTGCTGATCATCATTGCCCAACACTTACTACTCAAAAGACCTATTCATTACAAGCACTTTACTGGATCATCTTGAACCTACTTCACAATGAAGTCTTTGGCTCTCCTACTCCTGGCTACTGTAGTATATGCAGATGGCCTCGTGGCTAGACGCAGAGGTGCAGAGTTCAACATAAACGTCCGTCATGAAAACGGTGCCTCACACCAGCCCGAAATGCTCTCCAAGCGAGTTTCTTGCGGCAAAGGTGCTGGCTCTTGTCCCAAGGGACAATGCTGCTCTGAATCTGGCCAATGTGGAACTACGTCTGCTTATTGCACCTCACCAGAATGCCAGATGGCTTATAGCAATGGCAACTGTGATGGCAGGTATGTGTATTGTCAACAAATTACCAGATCCTACTGACATTCTACTAGCAAGAAGCCAAAAGGCGAGACTACAGCAAATATACCCAGATCAACTACTGGCAACGGTCCGTATAGTAAGTATAAGAAATCTATTTCACAGCCCACGGTTCTAATCAGGGTCCAGACAAGTACATCATCACCTGCACTACCCCTGGCATCGTGGCACTCACTTTTGATGATGGCCCTTACAAGTATACCAATCAAGTCCTAGATATCCTCAAAAAGCACAACATCAAAGCAACATTCTTCATCACTGGAAACAATCTAGGAAAGGGTCAGATTGATGACCATTCCAAACCTTGGCCCAAGATCCTCCGTCGCATGCACTCTGAAGGCCACCAGCTCGCTTCTCACAGCTGGTCACATCAGGATCTCTCGGCTGCATCTAATGAGCTCCGCAAACAGCAGATCATCTACAACGAGATGGCCTTCCGCAACGTTCTTGGCTTCTTCCCCAAGTACTTGCGTCCTCCTTATGGAACATGCTCGCGAGATTCCGGCTGTTTAGACTACGTGACCAAGCTCGGTTACCATGTTGTAAACTGGAACATCGATACTAAAGATTATCTGAATGACTCACCGAGCAAGATACAGACTAGCAAGAACACTTTCTCGGACAGCGTCTCCACTGACTCAAAGTCGAATAGCTACATCGAGTTGAGCCATGATATACATGAGCAGACAGCTTACAACCTGACTGAATTCATGATCAAGACTCTAAAAGCTAGAGGATACCGTGCTGTCCCTGTTGGAGAGTGTCTTGGAGATGCCCGTGAAAATTGGTATGTTGATGCCAAGGGCACAAAGTCCGGTAGGTCATTCCAAGGAAGAGGCAGTTACGGTAAGTGATCGTGACAGTTGTTAATCTGATAGCTAATTCCACTCCGAATAGATCCTCCCCTTACTTCTCCAGCAACTACCAAAGATGGTACTTGTGGTGCCAAGAATGGTCTCAAGTGCACAGGATCCAAATGGGGAAACTGCTGCTCGCACTACAACTTCTGGTACGTCTTGGAAATAAAACTATATAATGAAAGGAAGTAACTTACCAAGCATATCATTCTAGTGGTTCGACATCAGGCTACTGTGACGGCGGATGTCAATCCAAATATGGAGAGTGTAACAAGATAAAGCCGGACAGCAAGCTTATTGTCTCGGACAACGGACTCTGCGGCGAGAAGTATCACCAGACCTGCACGGGATCTCGTTACGGTAACTGCTGCTCTAAATACGGCAACTGGTATGTTCTGCCTGGTGATCTTTTTCTTGTCTGGGTATTAACAACGTTTCTAGTGGTAAGACGAGCGAGTACTGCGGAAGCGGATGTCAGAGTGGTTTCGGAACTTGTCCATACTCCTAAAGATCTAGTATTGGTTACTTCAGTGAAATTGGCTTGGATGTTATCATGTGAGGCTATTTATTTACGGTTCTCGTATTGATGGCTGGCTCATTTAACTATGTTGTGGTGAACTCAAATTGCTGTTGTTCAGACTTTCTCTTATATTGACAAATTGTAACTATATTGGGAGGCAGTCTCTGGGAGTTTTGCTGCCAGATGAATACATCCACTTCGTGATTCTTATTGACAACGCACAAATCAGGCTCTGTTGATCCTTGCTATCATCTGTAGAACCGGCCTGGGTGGGTAGCCGAGGAGTGCAGAGGAGAACTCGATTTTCAGTCCAGCCGTGCCAAACACGGCCGAGTGCCTGAGCCGTAGGCAGTTGGTCGGATTTGTTTTCTTGATGTCTCTCACAAGATCGTATTCAGGGTCGTCAAGGCGCGAGGCTAACCAAAGATGGTAACCTGCATCTACGACAAACAGACCAGCCTCGTTCTCGCCAGCCTAGCTAACGCAACCACACTGGATGTCATCCACGGCATCGCCTACTCTGTATCTTTGTCTTCAATGCTAGTGTTTCCTGGCTCCCTGAGGTATTTGGTGGCGTTGGCAAACAATCAGGGCGACGTTACTCTCGTAGAACCCTGGACTCAGTCCGAGTCTCAGCCCTGGTAACTCGAGATAATGGCGGATCTAGCCAGCCACGCGGCAGGACTGCATAGAGCCACCGCATCGCGCGTGTCCACGGGAATATTGCCCAATTTGTTGATTCTATTTCATACCGCACGGATCTCTGCATATTCATCGTTGACAATTGCTGTCGGCTCGGAAGCATAGCCGCGGGACTGAAACTTGAGAACAGGACATATTTGGCCTCTTGCAGATGAATTTATTTCAGTTCAGTAACAAGGTTGTCGTCATGTTTGGCAACAAACTAGATAAAGTCAAAGAAGACTTAACCATGTGGTGGACGGGCGTTGGCTGAGACTAAGCGTGGACCAACAGGCATGACCTTGACAGGCACATACGTCTTGGCAACGCCCGCGAAGATTCTTTTAGCCCTCCAGGCTGCAGTTTGCTCGTCAAACTGTTTGACAGCGATGTATATACCGGCCCTCATCTGATCTCCATATCGGTACTTTATGACAGAAATCAAGCTAAGCGCTGCACATCAGATTATCTTGTGATTGATGTTGGTGATTGGACTTGAGAGAGTACATGGACGAATTGAAAAAGGACATATCAAAGAACTTGTTGATCGATCAACCAACAACCAACATAGAATAAGGCAGTGCACTATTGATACAAAGACGGAAAAACATAACTCAATCAAGTCATTTGCCGGATTCACGAGAATTGTGTTGATATGCTCATATGCGAGTATAACCTCTCAATCAATACTCCCCAAGCGGAGAGTGTCCGTGACTCATTTCTTGTGGGGATTTTGTATCACTGTAGATGAGTTCTGAAGAAATGAGAAAGCTACGCCTGCACAAGAACCCTGATAGTTGGTTATTTGTTCAAGCTTCCGTCTTAATTATGTATAGCCTGCCTAATAATACGTACACTACTGACTACCTACTTGGGGTCTCCGCGTTTGTGGAGTATCACAAGAATACTTCAGCGCGGGCTACCTGACTAGAACAAAGGGATAGTAATGTTCCTGGATCTTGATTTCTTCCGCCGTGCACACGATGTTTCTCGTACTCTTCCATGTTTCTGTGTTACACAGCGTGTGCCTGCAGCATGCACTACATCAACACCATACGCCTCCATCATTCTGGACCAACAGTCTCACCAATTTTCTTCCTTGACAAGTCGTCATTGTCCTTGTCAGCTCGAGTCCGATTTGAATACCATAAAAAGCAATCTCACTAGTCACCCAACAGCCACAACAACCACACCCTCTTGCAGGCCGTTTTATTGTTAGTCAACTAGCAAACGCGCGTGGTCATGATTGACCCGGAATAACTGTTTGCTTCAGACAAGCATAGACATGTATGTACTCATTGTACAGTACAGTGTGCGAGGCGTCAACGGTTTCGTCTTCCACCAACGCCCCTTGAGGCATGCCACATGGAAACCTGCGTTGAAGGGAGGTCCAAGCTTCGACGGCCCTGGTCTGCTATTGATTTCATGTTACAACAAGTCCAAATTGGGACTGATGGACAACATGCTATGTCGATCAAGTCAACTTGTCCATCGAGACAGAACCAGCAAGTATCAATCAAGACGTGGCCACTGCTTCTTTGTATTAACAAAAAAAGCTAAACTGTCAAATCCCAGTAGAAAACCATAGGCCAGCCT
>NC_026475.1:4859145-4945576 GCF_000240135.3 Fusarium graminearum PH-1 | reverse complement strand
TCAAACCTGTACACACCCTCGGATGATGGATATATCCTTGGTCTCTGAAAAGACTCTCCGAGAACTCACCCAGCTCTATTTTCTTGACAAGAGCCCTAGAATCAACCGTTGCCCGTGATCGAAAGCCGTACCCTCAGTCTGTTGAATAAAGACAGAAATGGTGAAAAGTAAAGAAACAAAATAAGAAGAGACGACCCTTTGCGCGCAACTTCATGAAGGGGTAGTAGTAATCTCAGAGAGCCTTCAACTTTGTAGGCCCTTTTCCCTAAACGCCATGAAAAAAATCCCGTAGTTTGTCATTAATAATAACCTTCGAGAACCACCCAAGATTGCATGACTTGTTTGTCAAATCGTCCCGCCGTGCGCCGCTTCTGTTGGCAATTTGATGTTTTCGCTCCGAAAAAAAGGAACGACGGCTTCCATCCTCGCCAGCGCCGCCAGAGACGATCGCCATGTTAGTGGGAATTGCCACCATTGAAGTCGATGTTCCCATTAAAGGTAATGTTCCCATTGAAGTCAATATTCCCGTTGAAACCAATGTTCTCACTCCTGCCGTCTGAGGCCGTGATTGTGAGGTGGCCAGCATTCACGGGTCTCTGGCCACCATCCTACATGACTGTCGAGGCCAGAAGGCGCTGTTCCACATCGTCCATACCCATGCCGTCCATACGAGGACCCTCTATTCCTTGAAGCCTTTGCTCAATCGCCTGGAATCGCGGTTCGTAGCCGCCAGCTCTCGCTTCCAGGTTCTCCATCCGCTTTTCGATGTTGTCGAGGCGCTGTTCGATGCGCATTAGGCCCTGGGCCATATCATGGCTTAGACGGTCGAGCTTGTTTGTGAATGATCGGATAGATGTAGCGAGCGGCGCGTTCTCCTGGCCAGGCGTACCAGCTGGAACTCGCGGTTCATGGTTGTGACGGCCCTCTTGAATAGCAAAGCGCCATTGGTTCCCGAGCTGAACTTCGCAGACGGCTTTGGCGCGAAAGGGACAATCAATCTTGCGCGTGGAGGGGTTGCGCTTCTTAGCAGTGCTGTTGTACTTGACACCACCGCGATCGCAAACAAGGTCGTAGCGAGTGGGTTTTCCGTCGCGGTAGTTTGAAGCGCGCAACTTGACGATGCCGTAGCCCTGGTCCTTGGCTACGCGCTGTACGGATGCCATCAAGTCATCGAAAGTCCTGAATATCCCTTCTGGTGGGGGTAATAGCGCTGGAGGTGGTGTATTCGGCATGACGAGTGATTGAGCCAGGGTGGCGGTTGTAACGGGTAGTTTGGGGAATGTGGGGGAGGGCAAATAGTTTGCCCAAGAAAAAAGACGGCTTCGGTGCGGTATAAGAAGTCTAGGTGCAAGGCGCAAGATGATATCGCGTACAGGCGAGGTGTGGTGTTGGTCGAGGTCGCGGTGGGAGTATGTATTGGACGGATGTACGTAGTATGCAAGAGGCTGGGCTGTGAGGACTTTTCCAATCCGCACTGTCGAACAAGTACGGAAACTAACAAGGTTTAGTGTTGATCCGGTCCGGACAAGGCGGCCCAGTGCCTATCAAGCCAAGCCTGCACAAGGGCGGGGCATGGGATGCAAGCTCGAGGCAGGTACGTACCTGAAGCTTTCTTTCCGCGCGTCAAGAGGGCAGTTGCAGGTGAGGTAACAAACAGGGTACAGAACTGTAGGTATGTGCTCGGCAGTAGGTAGCTGATGAGAGGTACCTGGCTGTAAGGGTTTTTACTTGGGGGTGTGTGAAGGGGTAATTGACGCGGTCAACGGTTCTGAATAGCGAAGACGAGAGCTTTGAGAAATGTCCAGATTTGGCAAAGTATTTGGAAGGAAGTGAATTGTGGAATGTGAATAGAAAGAGAAAGTGAAGAATTGATGGAATTCTGAGGCGACGTGGATGTCTTGCTAGATCCAAGTTCTGATATAAATCAAGTTCGGTTCCGAAGGGGTGTGAAGCTTCACGGTTAGAAGGACATAATACATCCATGCCAAGCACGTGATAGACTGAATGAAGCGTTTGGGTTGGTAGGTAGGGAGTGAGAGTGAGAGAAAGGCATTGGTCATTGCCCTGTGTCCGTCGTGGCAGGCAACGGGCAGACACAGCAGAGCGGTCTTTGTAGAGTGAGGAGGACCACGAATCGTTTCATGGTTATTGATTGAGTGCTTATCCGTATCTTACTTACCTCGCGATGAATCTCCAGACGACTTACCTATGACAGCAGTGATGCGCTGCGCTGTGCTCTAACTACCTAGTAGAGCAAACGTCACCCATCTAACGTCACCCATAACTATCGACACGGTGCGGGCTCTTCCCCCAAACAAACAAGCTCGCTCCAGTTCCACTCCCCATTGTCCCCGTTCCTGGTTCCTGGGCGGCCCTTGCTTGATTGAGGATTTGAGGCTCACACTCGTCCTTTGAAACCGATATCCAAAGACCTGGACTCTCTGTGCGACAGTATCGATTTTGTTGCCCTTATCTTACTTTTCTTCCAGAACTCAATAGAGAGCTCAAACAGAGTTGCTCAAAACAACTGAATGCGGTAGAAGTAGTACCAACGGTCAAAGCTTTCTCCCATCCCCCTTAAAACCAGCCCCCTACGTTACGCAGAGCAAAAACGACAAGACACTCAACTTCTCTATGTGTATACATATACGTATTCTCAACTTCTAGAACAATTCCCTGCGTCGCCATACCAGAGTCAACAAGCACTGGCCATCCAGACTGTTTCACCCATCTCGGAATAAAAATAGAGCCCTGTCCGCTTTTGCCTGTCCGATCCTTTCCCAATCCTTCACAAAAGGCTCCCATTTGTTCATCGGACTTCGGGCAACCACGGTTCTCGTGTTGCCCTTCAACCCCCTCAAGTGTTGTATACCCTACATTCGAACGGGCATACTACCCTATTCGCAACAATGACCCAGCAGCCTGCCGCCCAGAACCAGGCGCATGCTCAGGCGTCAAATGGCGCCGAGCAGGACGTCTGGGATGAGCAGCGGCTCCAGGAAGCCATGAAACAGCTCAAGCTTCTGCATATCAAGGTAACGTCGTTTTCTAACACGAAACACAATAAGATACAATCTTGCTGATCCGGCTCTTATCTCAGGTCCGGCGTCTAAATGACACCATCCCCAAGATGATCAAGCCGCTTGTGCAGAAACAGCCCTCACGTAGGTCGCCCAATTTGTCCTTGTCCAGAAACCCCCTGATCTAACTATGTTATATGTATAGCCGATGCCATGTTTGCTGCTTTCATGAACTCAGTCACTGAAGCACAGGCCAACATCAAAGAAGTCACCGATTTGATGCGTGATGAGAAAAGTCGTGAAGTGTTTGCTCAAGCCAGAAAGCGAAAAGCTGAAGAGCCTGAAGGTATCGAGAGCTGGGAGTACTATGACCATCCAGATTGGTTCAGGATGGATCAAGAGTGATGGGATTATTGGCACGGCGTTTGTGAGTTCTATTTGGGCGTGGTGCTGTGAGCGTTCGTTTATAGTTGAGATACATTTTTTCTCTTGGGTTCATTCATTTTCAGGAGAGAGGATCGAGGTAACAAAAGACCTACCACCTAAACAAATCAGACTATTTGTTGCTGTTCTAATACAGCTTCTATTGCAGCTTGATCTTATGAGATAGCTCCCACTCTTCCCACTAGTATTAGGATTAGCCAATCCAGAGAGTTTTCCACGGCGTAAAGTGTAGCCTCAACCTGGGGAGTGTGGCTGAGACTAAACCCTGCAAGTTGATCAACAACCCATCGTCAGAGCGAAAGAACAAAACTTCAAGCAAAGGCGAGGTATGTCTGATTACAAGAGAATATTGTGTGTATGACCAGTTCAGATATTATAAGTATTATTCAGCTACTTAATATAACAATCTACAATCAACTACGAGTTAGCACCTTCAATCACGCCAACATTGAAGTTTAAGCCAGACATACATACTAAGAGGGAAAGATCCACCTGCTCTTTCCTTTCGCTCATCCAGATCACGTGGCCCGGGGCTCTGAGGAAAGTGCCACCCACGAAAAATTTCCAAATTTACCCATCCAACGAGCCCATCTCTTCGCCCAGCCGTCACCACCAAATTTTCCACGTCGACAACCTCAACCACCGCAAAGATGGCCAACATGCGCGTTCAGTACCGCCGACGCAACGGGCAAGTACCCGCCTCTGCTCGCTCGAAATCGACTCGTCGAGCTGTATATTTTAGCCCACGGCAGTAACTAACAATTTGTTGCAGCTACAACACCACCTCCAACCGAACCCGAGTCATCAAGACTCCCGGTGGTGATATCCGTCTGCTTCACATCAAGAAGCGAGGCACTGTCCCCAAGTGCGGTGACTGCGGCTCCAAGCTCTCTGGTGTAAGTGCCTCTCGAAAACCGATGGGATTTATATGCGATGTGATGCGGGACAACAAGACGAACACATGAGACACGGGCATTGGGTGGCTTAGGGCGAACGATTGAGACACCACCATGGACGGAAGGCTATACATTTCATGACCTTGCATGGCATCCGACGACTTGCCAGACCAGCCCGCGATTCGTGTCGTCTTGCTCCATCACCGCAGAAAAAGTCCCGACTTGCTTTCGGAAACTTGGAACTAACTCAACTCTCCAATAGATCCCCGCTCTCCGACCCCGCGAGTACTCCCAGATCTCCAAGCCCAAGAAGACCGTCCAGCGCGCTTACGGTGGTTCTCGATGCGGTAACTGTGTTCGTGACCGTATTGTCCGAGCTTTCCTCATTGAGGAGCAGAAGATCGTCAAGAAGGTGTTGAAGGAGCAGGAGCAGAGCCAGAAGAAGAAATAAATGCAATCCTAATCGGATTTGGCTTTCTGCGTGGGAATGGCAAGGACCTCTGGGGATTCGGTTCATTGCTTTGGTGTTCATTAGGCAAAAAGGGACTGAATGCATGATACATCGGGCCGCGGCCAGAATGGATGGCCCTCTGCTGTCTTAGGACTGCTACTATCCTCTTGGTGACTTGAATGACAAAAGAACATCAAGCTGGCGTGGACCGCTGCCATTCGCACGAGTGATGATTCTGTGGACTGGTCAATGTGTGTATCTCAATGCACATTGGCGTGATGTGAAATAAAAGCTACCGGCGCCAGACGGTCAAAATATACAAGCCTGAAATTTTCTGATACATGCATTCAATTGTTGATCATAATCACTTTTCAAAATGTTAAGCATATTTGCTGTGTTGGAAGTACGTGCATATATCAATTAGGCTGGTACAATTTCAACATCATGACGTGCGGGACCTCGAAAAAATCCCCATTCCCCACGTAAAGTTGAATGTCTATGACCTATCTCAACTCCAACATCCAAAGTACATCGGGTCTCACACCAATCCTCCTTCATACACTCTTCGCGCCCTCGATACTCTCATAGTAATCACGGAATCATGGCATCGCGAAGCCTCATCCCATCATATAGCGCGCATCGTGCCGTATGCCAGGCCTTTACCCAGGCCCCTCGTTCCTCGATTACAGCTTTCAGAACCACGGCCGCGCCAGCCCTGTCTCCTCTACAGGCATCCCCTCGAAATCAGCGACTCTTTCACGCAGTCTCAAGCCGAAGAAAGGACCAACAACCGCCAGCGCAACCTCCACCAACCAACTTTAGCGACCTTGACGTGCTTGGAAACACCCCAGCGCCCTCGACCTCGGTTGACGTGTGCATGTACGATGGGTTTGGACTGAACAGCGGCCTTACAATTACAGGTGGCAATGGTGTTCTGTTGATTGACGGAGAGGTTTTCCACTGGCGACCATGGGAGGCCAAGGGTTCAATGAACCTCATCAACAAGAAGGGCCAATTCGAGCTCCCACCCAGTGCATTTGCGCTCTTTGACCTACTATGGCCTCGGCCTGGTGCGTGAGCCCCTACATTTCTGCCATCTGTCGAACAGATAACGGTCTCAGCCGGGGAGTCCCGAGTTAACGCAATTGCAGATCTTCTAATTATTGGAGTTGGACCGTCGAATGTGCCATTAGCTCCTGAAACGAGGCGAGCTATATCCGAACTTGGCATGCGAATCGAGCTTCTAGATACAAGGAATGCGGCTGCCCAATTCAATTTGCTGGCTACAGAGCGAGGTGTAGCGAACGTAGCGGCTGCTCTAATACCCATTGGATGGAAGGACGGTGTTGGAGCGAAATAAGAGCATAGCGATGTTATATTATAGTGGCAATCTTGTACACGTTTATTGTAAGAATATGGGTTAAGCAAGTTGTTTCGCCGCGATAGATATTGGTGTTGACTGAGAACTGTTTGGAAATTAACTTATTTGGGTATACTTGAATAGATCCTTGACGAGAGTGATTTTTTGGCGGCACCAAAATTTGAAATGTGCCAAAATAATTGCATCGCCTATAAAGGAAACCAATCGAAGAGATTGAGTAATATCTGGCTGTAAAAAACTCTGTATCAGAATTCGAGCCGTCATCGTATGTGTCCTTCAGGGTAGCTACTCGCGTAAAGACTAATAAACACAAGATCATGCAAAATCAGATAGACAACAAATCCTTGAACGATGATTCTGGAAACTATAGGGTTTGGTTTGTTTTTTTATCATTAATCACTGTCATTTTTCAAGTCTGAATTTCAGGGGTCATGAGAGAAGAGACATCTGATATTTTTTTGGTTTGTCATGTTCGCTAATACTAAACTGTTTATAAAAGAGATTGTCGGGAATCGTGACTGTCTATTGTGACAACGCTAACATTTATTCATTGATTAACCATACCGTGTGTTGTTTGTTTGTTATCGCTTCCAGACCTTAGACATTGTATCGCACATAAAGTCTGTCGAGAAAATGAGAGTGACGAATTCCGTTAGGTCTCGCCTTGGCAAATGTTTCGATGGCTTCCTGGACATCAAAGCCGCACTTCTCAACGAGGTAACACACAATAAAGTACCCCGTGCGGTTGAAGCCATAATGGCAGTGAACTCCGATCACGCATTGCTCTGGATCGCTCCATTCTTCCGTGAGAGCACGGTCAGCCTGGCTCTGGCGAATGTCATCGACCAACTTGATGAAGTCCTGAATCTCATGTGATAGCGGGGGAATCTTGGAGACCGTCGGAAATTTGTGGTAACGGATACCAGCTCGCTCGAGCCCGCGAGGGTCGTATACAGGCTGATCTTTGGAGATATCGATGACATCTTTTACAATAGAACTCCACTTTGAAACGAATTCCTCCGGACAGTGCACATCATCCGCTTCACGGAGCGTTTTGAGGGCACGGAAAATAGGCTTCCCAGGAGGTCCAATCGGATCCGACACAGGGTTGACAGACTTCCACTTGTTGAGATTCTTGACGTCCCATTTCCCTTCACGCGAAAGGTACTGCAGTTGCCAGGCAAGAGATAGTCTTCCTGTGACATTTGTAGCAAGAAAATCGGATATCAAGCCAGCAACAGCCCGAACCGAGCAAGGTGTATATAGTACAGCATGTGTTGCAGGTGCAGGCATCACAAAAGACTGGACAATCTTTTTAGGGTGACTTGGCTGAGGAGGGAGCTCGGTCAAGGTCTCATTTGGAGTCGAGGGATCGGTAGAACTGCCACCTTCTGGCGGAGTTTCGACGTGTGGAGATTTCACCTTCATAAAGTCTGCATCGGTGAGGTCGCTAATGCTTTGTGGTCGTGTTGAGATATTGACACGAGCAACAGTGTCAACAATGATCTCATGCATCTCTTGCCCATCTTCCGACTCTGGAGATGTCTTGTCTGGATCCAGAACTTTGACAATCTTTTCGGCTTCCTTTGGTGAAACGACGTTGTCCCTCTCGCCAGCGATTAGAAAAACAGGAATATCCAACCCTGCCCAGGTGTCCAGAGTTGGGAGACCACCCGTGGGCTTGCCATCATTGTAGACTGGTAGCGCACCGTTTGCCATTCGCCTCCAAACCGGAGTACGGCTCTGCTTGTTGAAACGATACTGCATTTTCCGAGTGGCTTTGTCGGCGCCCTGCCCAACAAAACGCTTTACACTTGCGCTCTCGGGGCCACCCCGACCGTCCCAGGCACGCCACAAGTCAAACAACCAACCTGGAATCCACATGGCTATCTTTGCCCACCTCGTCAACGACTCATTCGGAGGATTCGCGACTGGACAAATGGCTATTAGTCCTACCACATGATGCGACAGGTCAGTTGTGTGACGAAGCCCAGTGTTGGCCAATCTCGCAGACAGGGCAGTGCCCATGCTATGACCGATGAGAACCACACGCTGGCCTGCGCCTTTGTCCCGATAATCATTGATTATGATCTCCAAGAGCTCTACCAAAGCTTCTGTCGTATAAGCTGCCCAATCCGTGACCGAGAACTCAGAACGGCCGCATCCGGGGTAGTCGATTGCTAAACAGGGGGCCTCGTCGACCAGACTACATAGCAAAGGATGGAACTGAGCAACAGAGCCGCCAAGTCCATGCAGAAAGACCAGAAGAGGCAACGGAGGCTTCGGTAGTTGATCGGCCTTTGCATGTTGCCTGTAAAAAATTCGAATGCCAGAATACTTGAACCCACGGCTCTCGTAAGTCTTGAATTCCGAATGATCCCTGAGGAGGGGAGGGTCCGAGAGATGAGGGTCAGTGGAGTCGACAGCATCCCGGACGACGTCCACTACCTCTGCAGGAGCAGCCATGACGTGGGCAGTCCGAATTGGAAGACTTAAGTGAGGATATCGATAGCGACGTTGATTAGTCTCCGTGTTGCGAAAGACTCCGTAGTGATAATGTGTGTGGGAGTGTGTTAGAGCTGAGCAGGGATTTGGTAAACCGCCCTGTCTAGCTGTATCAGAGATTGCAGTTGTTGAGTCACCACCAATACGGTGCCACAAGTGTAATATAAATTCGTGTCGTTGCTATGTATCACCGTGGACAATCTTGATCCAATGTGATAAGTCACTAATTTTGCAGCGTTAGAATATAGGATACAGGCTGGAACGTATGTGAAAACTCACCTGGTTGTGAAAGCTTGGATGAATTTTCAGGCCCAGCTAAGTTTTTGAATCTCGACCCTTGAAGCCCCACGGAAACCGCGTCAAGTTAAGGCGCGCTGAAGACGAACACGGCCAGTTGAAGTTTGTATTCGAACAATGTCAAAAGTCGATACTGAATTCGATGAATTTATTAGTGGGTATTGAATAGCTTTACTAAATTGATGTTTGATCGACGATGATGAATTGCGAGATTGCGTTTGAATGCCTTGGTGTAGTTGCAGGAGCCAATTGGATTGTCTCCTTCTCCGTTGGGGGAAGCAACGAGATCACTATTGGAAGGAACTACTCTCGAACAAATTTGTGGGTCCGACAAACAAACAGAGAGATATTGGCAGTCTCGAATGAATATTCAGATAGTTGTCACAGAGAGCGTTGTATGGAAGTAGGAATGCTTTGATGATTCAGGTAAGGTGACTGTGATCTGGAGTGTTGATGGTAATGATTGATTCTCAGCCCTCATCGTTGTGGTATCAAAACAAAAGAGCACATTCAAGTTTGCTACCCATCGCTCTGCGTAACAAGAAACTTGACTCTATTAGCCTAAAGGATATAATAATTTTATCACTTAATACGATATTTGTCCTATCTTTAGGCTGTATTTATTCTGTATCCTATGCTAGACCTCAATCATTCGTCACTCCCTATCTGTTTATCTCAAATCATAATCTTTATCCTCCACCTCTTTCATAAACCGTGTCTTCATATCGCGATACCCATTAACCCTGGATAGCGTGGTGCTTGTTTCCAAGAGGCCATACCTCATCGAGGGCTTCCATACCTGCATCCTGAACCTTGATCTTGCTCATCTTGTCCTGCAATTCCTCGGTGATGGCGTCGACGTCAACCTCGAGGTACTCGCGCAGATACTTGCCCACGTCAGTGTTCTCCACGTTACCGCGGATGTTCTCTGTTCGGGGTCCACCAGAGCTGTAGATGTTGACATCAACTGCGGTATGGCCGTGAGTGCTCCACCCGATGTGTGCACGCAGAGAAATGAGAGCCGAGAAGAGGACAAGGGCGCTCTCAGGGTGCTCTGCAATGGTGGTGATCTCTTTGTCTGAGGCGTTGGAGATACCGAGACCACGGATAATGAGTTCCTCGTTAATGTACTCCTTGAGCTTTTCCTTGTTCTTCTTGGCCTCAGAGTTCGAGGCGATATGGGCGTTGAGCTTCGCGTGGAGCCACTCAGCTGAGGCAGTCGCGTTGGCAAGGACCTTGGGGTACCAGTTGTAAACAGGGAGGTGGCCAGGTTCCTGAAGCGCGGTAGCAAGGCCACCTGTTTCGTGATCACTGGTTGCAACGAGAACAGTCTCGGTCTTGCTCTCCTTGATGAAGTCGAGGACAGCTCGGAAGGTCTTGTCGTACTCAAGAACCTCGTGGACCTGAGCGGCGGGATCATTGATGTGACCAGCATGGTCGATTCGGCTGCCCTCAATCATGATGAAGAAGCCCTTGTCGCTCTTCTCAGTAGCCTTCTCAAGAGCACGAAGAGCAGTCTTGGCCATTTCGCTCAGCGAAGGGTAGACATCGTTGTGGTTTCGGCGGTCAATCTCGAAGGGGATGTCGCTTGACGCAAACAGTCCGAGGAAAGGCAGCTTCACATTGTTGCCGCCCTTGAGAGCATCAAAACCAGCCCGGTCATCAGCGTAGGTCCAGTTGTGCTTCTCCTTTGCAATCTTGACCACGTCGGTATCGTCAGCTCGGCAGCTGCCCTCCGCGCTGCTAGGCAGGTAGTTGCATCGACCACCACCAAGCATCAGGTCGACGGTTCGTCCGAGTACACCCTCTCCGATCTGCTGAAGAGCAATCTCATCTTCCATTTCACGGAGCACAACGTGCGAGTTGAAGCAGGCTGGAGTCGCATCCTAAGGAGAATCAGTTAGCTTCGCCGTGGCTTATCTAGGCTTCTTGAGATTGCGCATACCTCAATCTTCGTAGTCACAACGAGACCAGTGTGGTATCCAGCGCGCTTTGCAGCTTCCAAGACCGTTCCGCAAGGATCGTGGTTTGGCAGAGTAGAAATGGCACCGTTGTAGGTCTTCTTTCCGCAGGAGAAGGCAGTGGCACCGGCAGCGCTGTCGGTGACAAGGGAGCTATTGGAGCGAGTCCTGCTCGTGCCCCAAAAATGCTTGTCGAGGGTGAGGGTATCGCCAAAATGGAGATCTTCAACGTGCTGTCGGTAGCTGCGAGTCAAGGACAATGTAGCGGGGCCCATGCCATCTGACACCATGAAGACGAGATTTCGCTTCGTGGCAGGTGTGTTGTGGTCATGCTTTGTCTGCTGCTCATGTTGGGTCCAGATAGCGACGACAATAACAGCGGCTGTAGCGATCAAAGCCCAGGCAAACAAGCCGAGCTCACGGAGACGCGAGTTTCGATGGGCCTTGCTTTCGGCCTGGGTATCGGAGCGGTCGTGACCGGACCCGGACAAGAGAGGATCGCTTTCGTTGGCCTGAGGAGATGACATTGTTAGCTAGGAATACATCAAGGGATGACAAGTGTTGAGTTGAAGCAGAAGCGAAAGAAAAAGAAGAGGGAGACAAACCATTGTAACTATCTGGCCGCGTAAGAAAGGAGTGTTGTGCAAGGTTGAAAAACACAAAATGGTTGGAAGACGACTATGACATTGTTGCACATTTATGCGACACTGCCTGTTAGAGCTGCACGCGGGGAGCTGGAGCTGTGACTTCCATGGAACGCTAGTGGGCACGGCTGGCTACTAAGGTACAATGCAGGGAGGCTAGGGTTCCATTATCAGTGGAGCTTGTGACATCAGTAGTTCCGGAGGGTGGAGCGGTAAAGGTGCGATTGCACCGAGACATGATCGATAACCAATAACGATAACTCGCCTTGACCACGGGAGCTTCTTAAGATCATGGGATTCCTTCCAGGGGGTGACAGAAAGCCTAAAACATAATCTTTTGGTGTCTAAAATGAACGACTTAAGACCGGGTCCAAGATAATACAGAATGACCAAATTATTTCATGTCCTGGGCAAGTAGTATCAAGTTTTCTGCAACACTGAGGCTCTTGTAGATAGATCCCATGAGCCGCATTCAATCCTTCACGTGGGCATACATAAGCGCCAACTTTAACGGTGAACCTTCTATAACCTTTGATGACATGACTCGCGTTCTCAGAACAAAACCTCGGGGCGCGCCACTATTCCCTCTTGTTTACAATGAGAAGAGGTAGTGGAAGCAGGCGACATCCGTACGGCACGTTTCAACAGGCTGCGACGGCTCCCGGTGACCCTTCCGATACGATAATTGAACGATAATCCGAATTAACGAGCCCAAGACAATATTTCTTTTCATCTGACCTTGTCTCGGACAGAATCGTATTGATCGGAGCCTAGACAATAAGCTTTCAGCCACCCCCTTTCCTCCAGATAACCCAAGAACAAAACATTGCCATTGTTCCTGGACGGCCAAGTGGCCGATTTGCATCATGGCAGCACTGCATTCCCAACCGCTCACATAGAAGCTCAAGTGGATGAGCAGAATGGAACCAATGGTTGCTGGAATAAGAGTGACAGCTCGGTGTCACAGAGGGGTTTGTGGTTCTTCCGTCATGCTTGGAGCAACCCATCTGCACGTTGCTTTTCGGAACGAGTGATGACGGCTGTCAAACCAGTTCGCTAGGGGAGAATTGCTACACACAAACGTGAAAGCTAACCAGCAATGGACTATCAAACGGAACAGATGGCCAAGCCCTACAATCAGCGAAGTCGCTGATGTAGGTAGCGCGTTCGAACCATTGACAACAAACGACTCTTCCCACTTTCAAACAACGGATTATACTGACCATGATATGTCTTGACCATACTCAGTCAACATACCTCCAAGTCTTCCCATCAGCGCAATCGTTATGCTTGTCGTTCTCTGGATTCGCTCATGCTACTCAACGAGCGACACACATAAAAAACCTCAAGACACAGAAAAAGATCTGAAATGCCCACATGTGTGGCTACGTTCTATTCCTAAACCTTTGCGGATGTTTTGGGGAGCTTCTGTTCGACACGGCTTGCCCCCTGATATACCAAGAGATTAACCGTATCAACAATGCAGAAGCATGGACAGCAGACACCATCAACGAGCTACCCTTCGAAGTCCCGGATTACTGCGTTCCTGGTTGGCACAACACGTGGATCATCTCAAGCCATGAGGTTTGCTCCCCTCAATGGTGGTCCAACTGCCCTTCTGTCACAGTACCAGGCTATCCACAATTTTGCCACGCGGGTAATGGGGGAATCTAAAGTCGAGATTGTACGATTACGACGGCGAACTAGAGGCGGACAGCGCGAGCTGTGATAAAGGGATGCTATGGCTGCAGCCGGATTGCTGATGAAGACGGCAGCTGCGAATGGGGATATCTATGTAATTCATAATAGGCACATGTGCAGTCTGCTATGAGTGTAAACCACAAAGTTTTACTTGAGTTTATGGATCGACTGTTGCCTGTGACTGGGGGATATGGAAGTCACAAATTCAGGGCCGCATCCGAAGTTAAGGTCGGAGTTCTCTCGATCGTATAACCTTCAGGAGGAGCGTTGTACATCTCGGCCGTTCACATCAGTACGAATTCTTCCCCCCTTTGGGACTAGTAGTTTCTTCCTTTCTCATTTACTCATGGGCGATCAAGTCAGACCGAAGATGCACCTTGGTGACCCCAAGTACCTTGAGTAACGGAGATTGGGGTAGTATAAGGGAACCCTTTTCTAGCTGAACTGTCATGCTTCGGAGTTTTCAAGGTAAGAATGAAGATGAGGTCTTTGTCGCCATGATATTATATTTCCTCATAACGATGTGAAGTGAAAAGAATGAGCGCGCTTTAGCTGTTAACCTTGTTACACAGACCGAGACGCCAAGATTAGTAGATATTTATTCGTATGACCTTGATATGCGGTCCTACAGTATTGCGCCAAAAGTTCCAACATGCCCAGATAATCTTGTTGAGTCGAGTTGTAATAATGCATAACTACCTATTTGTATAAAAATAGCATGACTTCCCGAGACAGCTAGATAGAACCTGGCAGTTTGCTATTGTAAGGAGGCTTTACGAGATATTTACTCTTCCATCCTGATTGTTGGCTGTTATTAATACTCAAACTAATTATCCAATAGAAATAATTTATATATACTACCTATCACTTATACCGAGCATATGGCGTCTTATTTTCGTCTTAGCTGTCCAGGCTGCATAGCCCTCTGTGCCGAGGCGGGATAAATGTGGATAACGAAGCTTGGTACGAAAGCTTAGCTAAATGGGATGAGACTGCTAATTGACGATTGGCGTGGGGTTTTTCGCGTGCCGTGTCCGAGAACGATGCCATAATCGCTCAAAATTCATGCCGTCCTGCCGTCGTAAACATTTTTTCACGGCCTAAGAACGGATAATCGGCTTCAGTTCAAGATGAGCTCAATCGTAATGTGCCAATGAAGCTTGGTGGGTTACTCTGCTGCCAGCGACAGAGACAGAGAGCAGAGAGCAGCCCCCTATTCCTAATCCCTAATCACAATCCTAATCTTTCTCCATCCCGAAACCACTTTCGGTGTTGGTGCTGACGGGCTTCTCCTTCCCTTGCATTGTGACAACCTGGTTGGATTTATTTTTGTTCCAAGTTCGTATCTTATATCTACCACCAAAGTACCATATTTTCCACCTCAGCTGAAACTGATGGCTGAACCTTCATCTTCAACTTCAGCCTCAGCACTGTTTTTCTTGCTCCATTCTTTCCTGGCTGAAGGATAGAGTTCTATTTCTTAACCCCCTTCCCTTCTCTATTGCGCATCCAGTAACCAAACTCCCACAATGTCGATTTCGCGAGACTTCGCTCTCCCAGCGGAGCAAGACTCTTCGATGCAGGACGACATAGAGCTGCACAGTCGCCAAAGCCAATCCTCCAATACAAACGTTTCCGACGAAAAGGCCGAGCAGCATGTCCGCTACAACCTCACTCTCAACACTCAGAACCTCTCTCCGCCACCGGCCGAGCCTGTGCGACCAGTGCGATCCGATACCGAAGTCCATCGCGAGATGAACTTCTCGCCCTCGATATTGCGACGCCGACTGACTCGCGTTCCGACGTTTAAGACGGTTGAGGACTACGATGAGTTTGAGACCACATTTGGCGATCGCCCAGGCTGGCAACCTGGTTCCGAACCTGGCTACGACCCTATGCTCCCTGATGGAGGGCACGCATCCATGCCTGCGCTCCATGCCGCCTGTGAAATTTCCGTTATCGACTTTGCGCAAGACAATATGGTTAAGCGTCACTTTGACAATGCGAGTTTCATAGCCTTTCTGGACGAACCCAAGGAGGAATGGGCAAAATGCCGATGGATCAACGTCAATGGGCTAAGTTGGGATGTGATCCAGGCCATTGGTAGCAAAAAGGGCCTGCATAAATTAGCTCTGGAGGATTTGATGCAAATTCGAAACCGAACCAAGGCTGACTGGTATCCAAACCATGCCTTTATTGTCATGACGTTGCAAAAGCTTGTTCATTTGGTGGATGATGAGGACGACACGACTGATACTAGCAGTACCTACTCGTCAAAGACTGTGGGTAGGCTCAGAGGATCAGTCAGGCAGCTCTGGAAAAGTCGCAAGACCGCAGATCCTGAAAAGAATTTCGAAAGCAGTTTACGAGCGCGGGAAGTAGCATCAGATCTACAAGAGACAGGGATGATACGAACGCTACAGCGATACCATGCTTCTGGAAATGAAGCGCGAACAGAATTCATGGAGAGCCACTCCTCCCTTGCACCTTATCAGATGGCCGTTTCAGCAGAGCAGGTCTCTATCTTTTTGACATCAGACAACACCGTTATTTCTTTCTTCGAGGTGTCGGCCGGTGACATCGAGCGGCCTATTGTGACGCGTCTCAGCACTCCGGGTACAATTCTACGCGAGTCCAACGACGCATCTCTCTTGTGCCAAGGTATAATCGATGCTATCATTGATCTCGCTATTCCTTTGACAGCTATCTATACGGATATCATTGCCGACATCGAATTGGACGTTCTTACCGCCCCGAGCATCAGCCAGAGCAAGAAGCTCTACGTTTGCATCAGTGAGATCAACAAGATGCTCAGTTTCTTGAATCCAATCGACAACCTTGTCAATGTCCTTCGCGATCACAAGACTTCGATGACCCATGAGGTTGCCATGCAGGAGCTTGAGAATCCTTCAACCGGCGTCATAGTGACTCCCATGACGCATACCTACCTTGGCGATGTTCTTGATCACTGTATTATGATCACTGAGGCTCTCCAACAGCTCAAACAGTCATCCGATAACCTGATAAACCTTATTTTCAACACGATTTCAGCCCATCAAAACGAGTCGATGAAACAGCTCACGACGGTCACAATTATTTTCTTGCCGTTGACATTCATTACTGGTTTCTTTGGACAAAACTTTGCTGCGGAGGGATTTCCCGAGATCCACCACGGTATCTGGTATTTGTAAGTGTGCCTCGATCCACTGTTGTTGATTCAAAAATCTAACAGTTTCCAGCTGGGCTTGCGCTGTTCCCACTGTCGTGGCCACGATATTGATTCTCATGAGAGAAATGATCTACAACTGGCTTATCAGACTTGTGCAGAGAAGACACATTCTTACGCTGAGGAAAAAGAAGAAGAGGTCGAAGCAACAAAAGATCAAGCTCAAGGTGTGATTGACCACTTGTTGTATAGGTCTGGATGGTTAAAATATTTGGTTTTAATGATACCCAAGCATTGGAAAACAGAGCGGGAGTAGTGTTATCGATGAGAAGCATCGGATTGAAGCGCAGCGTTTAGGAGCAGTTTCTACTGAATTCCCATAGACATAATGATAGTTTCTTGTGAGAACTTGAGGCTATTCAGAAGGACAGCAATAAGAAATGTATTAATTTGCCTCCCTGCAGAGCTTCGGCTTCTTGAGTGATGGCTGATTGCTTTTAACATCCATTCCAATGCGAGACCATGCCAGCATGAGACTGCGTGTTGCACTTCTGCAAACAGTCCCAAACAGATGAACAACCCACGCTGCCATCCTTGCCACGACGGTACGCCTATTGCTCGCATCTAAATATCCAAAGCATAAATATTATCACAAACAAATCATTATGATGCCATGCGATGATTTACGGAAAAGTCGAGCGCTTACATAAGGTTCGTTGGATAGTTTACAAGCTTGGGCCCCTGTAGCCTACAGGCAGCAACCACTCCTGCCCCATCTGAAGCTCATGCCCAGAACATGTTCACGGCGCTCATCTCACCACAGCCAAGGTCTGGCTGGACTTAAAATGAAACATATCCCGACTTGAGAGTGGCATATACAACTTCTCAACGCATACGCTCCTCGCACTGTTTTTCTTTGTTAAGGTCACGGACACGCCAAGCCGACTTCGACTCTAGTGCATAGCTGTTATTGCACAGCTGGCTGGCTGTTTTACAACAAGAAGTAAACAAGTCACCATGTCGCAAAACGACGACGCACAGCATGAAGATGATATCCAATATGCTTCCATGGGAGTAACTCGTGAAGAGCTGGAAGAAAAGTTCGTCATTGTCAACTGATCACTTGAAGACAAACCTAACCTCATCATCAAGGTATCCAAACCGCCCAAAGAATCACTCAAAGACACTCGTTTTCTCTGAGCTGTTCCGAGAAGTCTTCAACCCGCTCAATGAAAACAAGAAGCAGAACGCCGCGGGCTCGGGGCCTAAAAAATCGTTTCGTGGAGTGAACAAGCTCTCCCCCCACGAACAACGTCGGCACATCATTGACCGTTTCATTACCCGATGGCGCAAGGAAGTTGGTCCTGATTTCTATCCTGCGTTGCGCTTGATTCTCCCAGATAAGGATCGCGACCGTGGAGTTTACGGCCTCAAAGAAAACGCAATTGGAAAACTACTCGTCAAGCTCATGAAGATCGACAAAAACTCTGAAGATGGCTACAGTCTTTTGCACTGGAAGTTGCCTGGCCAGACTATGGCATCTCGACTGGCCGGTGACTTTGCTGGGCGTTGCTTCGAGGTCATCTCAAAGAGGCCAATGCGAACACAGGTCGGCAACATGACAATTGCCGAGGTGAACGAGCAGCTGGATAAGCTTGCGTCTTCCAGCGGAGAAATGGAAAATCTGCGTGTGTTTGAAATTTTCTACCATCGCATGAATTCCGAAGAGCTTATGTGGCTTATTCGAATAGTCCTCAAGCAGATGAAAGTCGGTGCCACGGAGAAGACTTTCTTAGATCTTTGGCATCCAGATGGTGACGCCTTATTCAGCGTATCATCAAGCTTGAAGCGTGTGTGCTGGGAACTCTGGAATCCAGAAATTCGTCTTGAACAGGACGAGACAGGCGTCGCTCTAATGCAATGTTTCCAACCTCAGCTGGCTCAATTTCAGATGCCTGCGTCTTTCCAAAAGATGATTCAACTCCTTCGACCGACCGAAGAAGATCCCGAGTTTTGGATCGAAGAGAAGCTGGACGGTGAGCGTATGCAAGTGCACATGGTCCAGGATAAGAGTCACCCGGGTGGCAGGAAGTTTTGTTTCTGGTCACGAAAGGCTAAAGATTACACATATCTTTACGGTGACGGTCTCCAAGACGAAACGTCGAGTCTTACTAGACATCTCAAGGATGCCTTCGCATCCGGCGTGAAAAACTTGATCTTGGACGGCGAGATGATCACTTGGGACATGGGTGTCGACAAGATAGTACCTTTCGGCACCCTAAAAACAGCAGCAATTTCCGAGCAGCAAAACAAGTCGGGTACAGATTCAGTCGGTCATCGTCCTCTATTCCGAGTGTTTGACATACTCTACCTCAACAACAAGCCTCTGACACAGTACACCCTACGGGACCGACATCGAGCTCTAGAAAAGGCAATAAAACCCGTTTATCGTCGACTCGAAATCACGAATACACCAGCGCAACGAGTGCCGATGCCATTGAGCCTCTTCTTCGCGAAGTGGTTGCTAACGCTTCCGAAGGCCTTGTTTTGAAGAACCCACGGTCCATGTACCGCCTCAACAGCCGAAACGACGACTGGCTCAAAGTGAAACCTGAATACATGTCCGAGTTTGGAGAGTCCCTTGACTGTGTCATTATTGCTGGCTACTATGGTACAGGAAAACGGGGTGGCGCTCTATCAAGTTTCCTGTGTGGGCTGCGTGTCACGCAAAACCATATACAAGCTGGTGCGAATCCTGAAAAGTGCTTCAGTTTCTTCAAAGTTGGTGGTGGTTTTCGCGCAGAGGACTATGCGGAAATCCGACATAGAACGGAAGGCAAATGGATCGAATGGGATCAACGAAACCCACCGTCAGAGTATATTGAGCTGGGAGGAGGTGAGGCTAGACAATTTGAGCGCCCGGATGTTTGGATTCGGCCCAAAGATTCCGTTGTGGTCTCGGTCAAAGCCGCCAGTGTTGGGCCTTCCGATTCGTTCGCTCTGGGTTTCACTTTGCGATTTCCACGGTTCAGGCGTCTGCGATTAGACCGGAGCTGGAATACTGCTCTCTCACTCGAGGAATTCCAAGAGTTGAAACAACGTGTCGACGAAGAATCAAAGGAGAAGGCGATGACGGTTGAAGACAGGAAGCGCCACAACCCTAAACGAGTCAAGAGGGAACTCACCATTGCTGGAGAAGATACCAAGGTGGCCGAGTTTATGGGAGAGACGACAAAACTGTTCGAAGGCCTGGAATTTTGTGTTCTTTCCGAAGCACTCAAGCCCTACAAAAAGACCAAAACTCAGCTTGAGACCATCATCAAGGAGAATGGCGGCGTCATCTCGCAACGAGCAGCACCTGGCACGAACATGGTTCTTATCGCCGATAAGAAGGTCGTCAAAGTGGCAAGTCTTGTGAAAGGAGGGGACGTGAACATCATCCGCCCCAAATGGATTAGAGATTGCCTCGAGCAGGAATTGGGCGCGTTTCTTTTGCCATTTGAGGATACACATCTATTCCACGCAACTGATGCGTTGAAAAGGGCGGCGAGCGAAAACACAGATCAGTTTGGTGACAGCTACACACGCGATCTATCTATCGAAGAGCTTAGGCAAGTCATGAATGACATGCCAAAGATTGAGGACGGCATATCCTTTGACAAGAATGAATTCCTTCAACAGCTTGAGGAACGTGGAAAAGACCTGGGGCCCTTGAAGAGCCTCACCTTTCGGCGTTGCGTGATGCTATTTCACGCCGTGGAAGCTGGCGATAAAAGGATTTCGAGGCTAGAGAATCTCGTCAGGTATGGCGGAGGAAGTGTCACAGGTGACGCAAACGACTTATCCGTGACTCATGTGGTGATACAAGGCGACGACCCGATGCAGGTTGGCGAGGCAGCTGATATGATTCGCAAGGAACTAAGCTCTAGGTCTATACAGCCGCGAGTGGTGACAGGGGCTTGGATCGACGAATGCTGGAAAGAGAGCACGCTACTTGACGAAGAGCAATTCGTGGTCCCTTAAATAGTAATGGGTATATAACAAGTGTATTCTACCTAGCCTTTATGTTTATGCAATGGGAATCAAAGCCATCGAAATAGAAGTCGCTGACGCATACTCATTTACCAATGGTCAAGAACAGCCTGTCACCAACATCTCCCAAACCGGGCTTCAACATACCATCGCTGGTTAGCTCATTGTCCACTCCTGCGATCCAGACTTCACATCCCTCGGGCCACTCAGCCGCAACTCGCTGAACACCCTCCTTAGCTCCAATGACAGAGAGGACAAGAATTCGTTCTGCGCCCCATTCGCGAAGCGTTTGGATAGCGGCGGCACAGGTTCCTCCGGTTGCAATGACAGGGTCGACCAAGATAGCGAGGCTGCTAGCCTTTTCGCTGGAAGATTGCTGAGGAAGATTATTGTAGTACTCGACTGGGTCGAGAGTTGAAGGCTCACGATACATGCCCAAGTGGTGAACTGGGACTGCTACAGGGAGCATAGTTTGCACAGCTGAAAATGGTCAGTTTGATGCTCTTCTGGTCCTTGGGATAAAAATACCATCAACCATGCCAAGGCCTGAACGCAGAATTGGTACTAGACACATGGTGCTTGGCGAAACTGTTGTAGACTTGAATTGAAAGCCCAAAGGTGTCTCATCCTTGTAACTGTTAACATAGTTCGGTGTGTATAGACTCATCATATTTCATACCTGGGACCCTTCTGTAGCTTTCAGAGATGAAGCAAAGGCTTCACAAGAGACAATCAAAGAAACCTCATGAATCAAAGACTTGACTTCTCTAGGGCTGATGGACTTTGAGCGAAGTTGGCTCAGCTTGGCCACGAGACAGGGGTGCTGAGAGACATGGACGTTGGACGGTAGAGAAGACATTGTATGTATCTGAATTCGTTCACAATGACAAGTGTAAGAAGTCTACGAGGAAACGATTAAGCACCAGAATAGATGGATGCTGGGATGAAGCCAAGGAGAGGAAGAAGGAGGAGAAGGACAGAGTGCAACGGGAGGGAAAGGAGAAAGGAGGGGGGTTTTGTATTAGAGAGAGACACGTCAAGCAACACAGCACGGTGCAATACAACACCTCTTTATCAGCATATCTTGTACTACCGTACATGGACTATAGTACAATTGCCTGGGCTTACCTTGAAGTGATGGATCCAATCGACGGTCTAAGCGGGAGAGATCACAAGGACGGCGGGGTAGAGCTTAGCTACAGAGTAAAGACAGCGGGCGGGTGCCCGGAGGAGGGCGGGGTGCGATAAGATAAGCGGTGAGCTCCGTTTCGTTTCCTTTGTTTAGGTATCGTTTACAGGGCTGTTATCGAAACGCGGTGAGACTCAACAAATGTATTTGGTTTGTAGAGTCCCTCGAGTTGATAATGACCCTTGTTTAGGCATCAATTGAATACAATTGGACCAGACAAGAACCGTCATCTTGTCCTCTCTATCCGTACTACTGTACGAATAACTGTGGCTTGTTATCTCCTTCTTCTAGACCCTTGCTTCTCCTCCACAATTCACCTCGATAGAAACGCCTCCACTTGATTAAATACAGAGACTCGCCAGTTCATCTCTAGTGGCAGACCCTTCGGGAGGTTACTTTCCTCACAATAAGCCGTCATATCCGCTAGATCTAGCCACAAGCCATAACTTTGACAGCCAGCCATAGTTAATATCAGCGAACATTCAACTTCCTCTCCAACACCATGACTCTCTCTCTCTCTCTCTCTCTCTCCACCACTCCTGCTACAGCGGCACGTCGAGATCCCTAACTTGAAGTGATCACCTGAATAAAAGCGCGACATGTCAAGCAACTTTTCCGATCACAAGCGGCCTTCGAGTGCTGGAGTTCACAATGCGCCAGAAGAGCACAATGATGTTGGCGAGAACACGGAAGAGCTTGTTCGCAAAAAAGGCCTCGACAACGATGTTGCGCACGACTCCGTTCGATCGCCATCCCAGGCAAAGCGATGCGACTCTGGCGCCTACGACGTTCCCCAAGACTATAGCGACTTGAACGAGACCACATCAGTCCCCGCGCTTGATGTGCTGTCACCGAGACCGACATGTGGTCGATCGACGAGGCAAAGCAGCATAGCTCGTCGTGGAAATACGATCGAAGAACCAGAGCCGCCAGCACGAGGGACAGAAGAGAAGAAGCCATCAAAGCTTCTCACCCAGCTGTACACGCACTCGTACCTCGTGCTTTTCGCGATTTTCGGAACATTAGCGCGCCTAGGTTTGACGGCCTTGACGCATTATAGCGGGACTCCTGTTATCTTCAACACAATATGGGCGAACTTTACTGGAAGTCTGGTTATGGGTTTTCTTGCCGAAGACCGGAAGCTTTTCCGTAACGAGTGGGGGACACCAACATACGATGAAGTCATTAAGCGTGCTGCAGAGAAGCGCAGCGAAGGGGAGGACGGTTCTGGTTCGAGTCGGCAAATGGAAGTAGATCTGGACGCAGCGAAGCGGACACACTTGGCCACCAAAAAGTCAATCCCGATGTACATCGGACTTGCGACAGGCTTTTGCGGAAGCTTCACGACCTTCTCAAGTTTCATCAAAGACGTTTTTCTGGCCCTGTCTAACGAGTTGGCGACTCCTGGATGGCCAGACTCGCCTACGAGCCGCAATGGAGGGTACTCTTTCATGGCCATGTTGGCAGTTATCATTACAACAGTTGCGCTATCACTGTCCGGATTGTTTGTAGGTACGCATTTGGCTGTCGGTCTTGAGTGCGTAACGCCTTCGATACCATTCTCGCTGAGTCGGCGCGTGCTCGATCCGCTGGCTGTGCTCCTTGGTTGGGGCTGCTGGCTCGGCGCTATACTACTCGCCATCTTCCCACCCCACGAAGCCTGGCGAGGGCAAGCCATTTTTGCACTGGTGTTCGCCCCCTTAGGTTGTCTCTTACGCTTTTACTTATCCCTTCACCTCAATGGAAAGATGGCGACATTCCCCATGGGAACCTTCTCTGCTAATGTGCTGGGAACAATGTTGTTGGGAATGGCGTGGGATCTTGCACACGTGCCTCTCGGTGGTGTTGTCGGTTGCCAGGTGCTGCAGGGCATTGAAGATGGGTTCTGCGGGTGTTTGACCACCATTTCCACTTGGGTGACTGAACTCGCCGGTCTACGAAGGCGAAGTTCGTGGGTCTACGGGACGACAAGTGTCGTTGTCTCTCTGGCGATGATGATTGCTATCATGGGAGGACTGCGATGGAGTGATGGGTATAGCAAACTCTCATGCAAAACCTAATAAAGTCAGGAGCCACTTGAAGAAGTTACTTTCCTTGGTTGTATATAGTCCAGAGGCAACTGCTTCGCAAACCCTTCAAGCGTGTCATATTTTTCTGCTACCCCCGACAAAAGCTCTTTCTCTCACTCGTTCGTGAACATAGGCTACCAAACACGCAATCAATCATTTACCTCACCAACAGATCAAGGGCAACCAACAGCAAAACACTGATCTACAAAATCACGTCTGCCAAAACAAGCATCAAGGGTACCATCGAAGACACCAAGAATATGAGTCCATCACTTCTGTGTACTAACACAGCTGCTGCTGGCCAAGGGACAGCTATTGAAGACGTCCCAGAAATCCAACTCAACAGAAGGCAGAGGCGAAGATTGCGGAGCAGGCTACGTCGTCTTTGCCATATCTCACCTATGGAGGCCGACGGTGAATTTAATGCTGTTGACCTCTTCAGACAAATGATTGCCCCTGCACCACCAAGCAGATTGGACTGGGTTGAAGACTGGAATGTGCTGAAAACTCCTTTAATTCCACGTCAAGGCAACGCAGACACTCGAAGTATATGTGACTGCGAAGAAGAACTTCTAGTAAGGTCGAAGAAAAAGAGGCGCACCCTCTCGGAGCCGTAACACAGCGGCGTTCGAATACCCGTACGCCAAGGGTGAACATGCCTTTGAACGGTACTTGGTGGATATTCTTAGTTTGCTCACCTCAGCCGCATCCTTGTCTTCGATCCTTTACTTTGCAACGTTGTCTCAGACTGAACCAACGAGAACAGGTTAAACCCCTGCTAAGGAGATTCAGCCCTATTTGGTCTAACGCAGCTACAGCTCAGCCCAGCGCCACTCGTTTGACTACCGCACGAACAACCAATTGTCGCCTCGATATCTGAGTTAGACTCCCTAGGACTAGGAGACTGTCAGCAAAGCACGGCCAAACCCGCCCATCCCCAATGCATGTTTGCGGCTATGC
This sequence comes from Fusarium graminearum PH-1, assembly GCF_000240135.3. Lineage (NCBI taxonomy): Eukaryota > Fungi > Ascomycota > Sordariomycetes > Hypocreales > Nectriaceae > Fusarium > Fusarium graminearum. Next base: position 4,920,860 of record NC_026475.1, on the reverse strand, counting down.
TATGTTTATGTCCTACGTTATGGCTGGCAGCTAAGAATCCTGAGGCTGGGTCATCCTTGATATTAACATGGCTGCCTCAACTTCTTCCCCTCTTTCTGAGCGGTGACTTTCTTCTCTTCATGCCTTTAGTCTCGCTTTTTTTTATTTTTTTTACTTCATGTCTTAGCCATTGATCCTCTCCTTCTTGTAGGGGAAGAATTGCAAGATCACTGTTGTTACAATGTATTCAAACCAGGCTGGCATGGACGCTCGTTATGAGCCTCAAGCGACAGACGATGTCTTGTGGGAGACCAATTCGGAGAAACTCCCCACGAACCGAAAGAAGACATTTTATCGACCGACTGCTTTGAGATGGTACTTTATAGTCGGACAGATCGTGTTTCTCCTGGGCGTCATGGGCCTTATTATCTGGGCGTTGATAGAAATGCCCAACTCTGACGGAACTGCAAAGATTATCCACAAGCGGTATCGCAACTACAATCCCAACTTCCCAAGAGATGACTCCAACGACTTGCCCAAGACCCCAGCAATCAATGAAAAACTGCTAGCGACTACAGTCATCGTGAGCGATATCTCCACTGTAGTCACAGTACCTGGCACCACTGGCAAATACACCGAAATGATCACAACAACAGAGTACACTACACGCTGGGGCTATACAACTACTGTCAAAGACGGGTCAACGTTAACCAGTGTAGATGTGACTGTCATACCAACAAAGGTCATCACAGAAATCGTCACCACCAAGCCAGCAGAAGTAACAAAGTCGGTTATCACAAGCGTTAGCGTTGGTTACTCTTACATATACCCTTCAGGATCCGACTCTGCCGCTCCTGGCACCTTGACATATTCAGAAGCAATCACCATCACTCAGGCGTATTCATTACCTGGAGTGGTAGCCACATATACCTCAACACTGGAAGCGGACCGAACAGAAACGATTTGGACCACAATTGTCGAAGACGGAGAAACAAAAGTCATATCCCACATAATCACTGAAGAGGCACCTACTGTGTATGAGAGCGTGGGAGAAACGACTGCCTCGGCAAGCACTTATGTCTCATACGGTCGAATTACGATCACGTCTGTATATACCGATACGAACCAAAAGCCCATGCCGAGACCTAAGCCAACGGAGAAGGCCAAGCCCACCGTTATCGATGTTGTTACTGTCGACCCTGACCGCACTATCAAGCAAGTTGAAAAACTGGATCCTACAACCTACGTGACCAAAGTCGAGGATATCGAGACGGTGAACGTGGTTATTTCCGATGGGATTGAGACATTCGTGAGCGAGTTTGGACCCGTCGAGACTACAGTCGATTTCGTTGAAACTGGTGTAGATGGCCTACTTACAACTAACAAAGTCGTATCTACAAAGGCTGCTTCCTCGGCGGTGATCACCAGAATTGCCGCGCCTACCACTGTTGTGTCGACAAGGTCTACCGAGAAGCTCAAGACTATAACCTCGGACCGTACAGATTCCTCGACTTGGATCTCGACTGTCAAGGGCACTACAAGGACATACGAGAAAACCACGACGATCGCCCCCACCGCCACGGACGACGCATCTGAATCCGAAGAGACCGGCGGAGTAGTCAAGACAGTTGTCACAGTGTTCGAGCTTGATGCTGCAAAGTACTTCCTCGGAAAATTCCTTCCTCCTATGCTAGCAGTCATGCTATCGATTCCCGCCCGAGTCATTGATTACAATGCTCAGCTGTTTCAACCGTTCTATGCCATGAACCAAGACTATGGTGCCAGAGGACCGGAGTCGATGAACCTCCATTTTGGTGGTCTGGGCAGTATTTTAGAGCCTTTCAACATCCTGCTAGAGGGCCACCCCGTGCCCTTCATTACGATGGTCATTGCCTGGCTCTCTGCATTGTTGGCACCAATCGCAGTCGAAGCTATCGGTTTTAAGATGCATGGCCAGTGCAAGATCAACGCCTTTGAAGGTTGTGCTCCGGCACTGGGTGTATCTCCGCTATCGTCGCGCATCCTTCTGGCTCTCATAGGATTGATCATCTTGCTATTGTGCGCACTGTTATTTTCCCTGCGAGATTTCCATACTGGTCTGTACGCAAACCCATGGAGTGTTGCAGGTATTGCGTCCCTGGCTGCCAATAAAGACATCAGACCCCGCCAGGATTCTGAGCGTAAGATCGAAAAGGAAATGGCCGAGAAACGATACGGATTTGGTTTCTTTGAGAATCATGCCGGAAACACCGAGTATGGTGTCGTGCTCTACGATGATGCTGGGGAGAATCTGCAACACGATCAGCTGTCGTCAGAGCCAGGTTCGGTTGATACGGAGGTTGTGAGCACCGGTCGAAGAAATCCATTTGCTCTTCTAGGTCTCGTCTGGCGACTAGCATTCTTGATATTTCTTCTTGGCTTGATGGTGTTCCTGCTCTACTACCATCTGACGCTCGACAAATCATCGTCGTTCAAGAACTTCATGAACAGTCAGACTTTTGGTGTTCGATTCTTGTTTGCTACTTTTGGTGTCGTCATATCATTCAGTTGGACAGCTTTCTTTATCAGTGAGTTTGCCAACCCTTTCATGTTGAACTATTGCTAACATTACCTAGCCATTACCATGGTTGTTCCGTATCAAGTCATGTCCCATGGTCCCCAGTCAGCTTCGAACTCGGTGTTGCTCACACGTCCAACAAACCCCTTTTCGGGTTTTTGGTCTGCCGTTAAGCACCGCCAAATCTTCCCAGGACTTGTGGCAGTAATGGCCATCTTTTCGGAGTTCATGCCTATCCTTCTGGCCAATATTCCATATTCGCTGTCGCAGGTACGAATTTCTCATGACATTTGTGCACGTATATCGGTCGGGATCTTGGCTCTTATGGCTATCACAATCATTATCAGCTTCCTCATCCGCTGGCCAGATATGCCGGTCGACCCACGCTCTATTGCGGGAGCGATGTACTACGTCAGTGAGAGTAATATGGTAGACCACTTCAGTGGCATGGCAGCAATGGATGGTGACGAGCGAAAGCAGCGCATCAAGGAGTTGGGCGGGACGTATTTGTATGGCGAGTTGACGACGAGGTCAGGTGAGAGGAGGCCTGCCGTGGAGTGGGATGACCATACGCTGGGCGTTGGTCCTGTGATGCAGCGGCAGAGGAAGGATAATGTCTATGTGAGGCATGAGAGTATTGATACGGGGTACTACGGACATCAACCATGATATATGAAGGCGTTATGAATTCGGGAGAAAGGAATACCTGGGTATAAGGATAGGAAAATGTTACGACAACTTGCATGACACTGGATTTTGGAGTTAGTCTTGGTAGTCATTGGCGTTGCGAAAGACTTGTCTGCTTGTCTGGGGATAAAATGGGTTTGTTAGGTATTTTAAGTCGCATTTGCCTTACTTTTGGGCTGTTTATTCTACAGTTTAAGCAATCTCAATCTCTGCCTTCCATTTAAATATTCACAGAAGTTGGCTCTTACCAGAAAGTTTGGCCTCTGAGCTTCAGGGTACAAAAATAAATTACCTGACTACCTAATTTAAGTAGCATAAACTGGTCTACTAGTTTCGTCTCTTATGGTTCCAGCGGATAATTCTTTTGATACCCTGAGGGTCCCTCATGTAGGAACTGTAATGCTGTTTCAATTTAAAATCTCGTCTTTACTCTTCTTGCAGCTCAGGGTAGTATCGGTAAATACCATCCGAGTAGGCGTAGCGTCTATCACTTTGGAGATATTTGCTGATGTTGGGTCTCTCCTTGACGGCTTCGTATATCTTGAAAACACCATCGTATTCACCAGACTTTTCTAATTTCTCGACAGATTTGGGGAAAGCAAACTTGGTACCATCAACAGCCTGTAAACGAATTAGTAAATATCCAGTATATATATTGTTTAATTTGCCGAGATACTCACCTGGAACAGTACGAGGTCTGCGTACGTAAGACTATCGCCGTATAACCATGGTCCTTCTCCACTGGTCTTGGCATCGAGCAGTCGCTGCATGTACTTGAAGTACTTGGGAATCCGTTCTTTGGTAAAGAAGCTAGATCTCTTCTTGGCCTCCTCCTTTTGGTCGTCATAGTACGCGCTAATGTCGATGGGGTGGTGAGTATCATGGAGTTCATTCACAAGACCATCCATGATAGTCAGAGCAATCTGGTTCAGGTGGTATAACCCATTGCCCTCCTTGGGCGCCAATCCAACTTTGGGTGCAACATAGAGAAGGATGTTTGTAGTTTGGCAGATGAGTAAATCGCCGTGCCTGAGTGCCGGAGGAGCTAGAGCAGGCGGGTTGTGATCATCGCCGATGTTATCGGTGGCAGTGAGTTCCTTGACGGCTTTAAAGCCCTCTTCTTGGTTCTGCGCAATGTCTTTGTAGGGGACGCCGGCTTCTTCAAAGACAAGGCGGACAAATTCCCCGCGGCCTGGAATGGTGGGCCAGTAGATGAGTTCGTAGGGAGCTTCGTCATCGGTCTTGACGCGCTTCGGATCAGGTTGAGACATTGTGAGTGCTGGTGAAGATGTTTCAGTTGATGTAAGAATGGGAAAGTATGAAAGAGGATGGTTGATCGAGATGCCTGTTTCGATAGACACGAGGTAAGAGAGTCATGGAAGGTGTCAATGAGACTCTCCTCACTTACTGACCTCACATCATTCGGCGTTCAGATGCGGAGGAGTGGGGTCGATCCTTCCTTCTTGAGCCCGTCTCTCACCTCAACCCATGATCTAAGATATTGACCTCTTGAATAATTTTTGGCAGAGTCTGCTCAAGGTTTTTTTTGTTATTCTACATTTCTAACCCCCTGTATCCCTGCAACCCATTTGCATTCAATACAGCTTGCAATATGTTGTCTACTAACCACCTCTCGGAGGTTATTCGAGCCGGACGGCCCGGGACGGGGTGGAGACAGGCGGGGTTAAAGCTTAACTCAATACTTCTGGGTAACTCTACAATGAATATCATATCATGAGAACTACGTTTAGTTAAGGTACTATACATATAGACCGGATACGAAAAGACTAGATATGTGTGTCTTGGGTCATTATGAGATTGATTGTCGAGGGTACAAGAGACAAAGCCTGCAAGTCGGTTCGTGTCATTTTAGATAAACTCTTTTACAGTTGTTTCTGGTACTTTAAAGCTCGGCTGAAGGTTTCTATATTGGGTAGTCCGTCACTGCAGCACACATTATCATATCACAAACAAGTTCTATCTGTTGGGTCAATAAATCAGACCAGGGTCATAGAGCTGAACCCTTTGCTGGCCACGTTGGAGGTCTTAACCATGTTATATGATTGGACCGCATCGCCAGACACGGTCATCGGCAAGCCACCATCGTAGATATCGTAGGTTCCTTCGTGTGAAAGCAGGTAGAAAACCTCTTTGGGATAGAGTTGCATAGTTCCTTGCCTAAGACTCACTCCTTCTCGGCGGTATATTCGGGGTTTCTTCTTAGTGATAACATTCCGCAGAAGACAAAAGTCAATGGCACAATTGCATCTTCTTTCTTTTTCTTGAGTACGAGACGACATACTCTAGACCCATAATCTTTCGATTCGAAATACTCGGGGAATTCTTTCGCGGTTCGAGGGTTCATCCTCAATTGGAAAATCCACAGGTGCTGGGTCAACGGTGCTTGCTTTGTGGACCGCCCAGTTACGGTTCGTCCGTGCCGAGATTGATGAGGATCCGAGAAGCGGATCATCGCTCTTCGCCGGCACTCTTCCAGATGGAGCATTTCTCCGGTAGTTGACGACGATAGTCTGTACTTGATAAAGATAGCCGTGCACTATAATAGTGGAAACTGCAAACTGGACTGGCAGTATCAGTGCTTCGAAGCAATGCCGATATATCCGCTTCAGGTTAGTATTTATATTGAGATCAGCCATCATATGGCAGACCAGAAGATATCTTCTAGTCTGCAATGGGGTATTGACTTACATGCCTGTATTTGGATCTTCAACCATCGGGTTGTGGGCAAATAATTTGAATGTCACTCATATACGGCAGGGCAAGTCAGTACATAATAGCAGTTTTAGGTCAGGTGCAGATGTTTTTATTGAAACTCTATCTACAAATTCGATGTATGTTCGCGACCAGCTTCCCGATAAGGCTAAAGCAATAATCGTTTGAGATAAATTGCGAAACGATGTCATCCCGAAACGTCAATTACAAACATGTTTGGCAGTTATATTGCTTTTGGCAGACACACGCTTGTCTGGTTCCCACCTGAGACTATCGATAGGATTTAATAATGTTTACGAAATCTCTGTATATACGAAATGCAGGGAACTTCCATTTCAGTCTGTATATCCGATTGATGTAGGTGGTCGCGGCCAACTGGTAATTGGCCGACTATGGGACTTGCAACGGTTTAAGGTCCGAGCGAATTATTAGACAGTCGCTAATGTCTCTATCACGTTTTTTCTCATTACCCCTGACAGATGCACCCTTGACGGCGGGCAGAGTGCTGTAAGTTGGGTACTGTACGTACTGAAATGTCATGCAGTGGCGTCAACCTCACCCTGGAACCTCCCTCTTTCATGCGCCCACCTGCCTATTGTGTATATTCATACTGTAAGAGTGAATCCATGGCGTTGAATAGTTTGTTGGAGTGTATTTCTTTCAGGTGAGCATGTGAAGATGAGAGAGAATGAAGAATGAAGAGAATTGAGAAAATGTCTGCAACCAAGAGAGAGAAAGAGGGGAAGTTGATCAGCAGTTTAGATCACCATATAATCACCCAAGAAAGGACAAGAATTTTTCACCATGTTGCTTAATAGCTCTGTTAAGATGTGACAGCTGTCAAGTCGACATCCAATGATGGCTCAAGTCTATTTCTGTCGGTCCGTTTTTACTAAACAGCTTTTGCGAGATGACAGTCGCTTCTGGTCGCTCATTAGTTACAGGCCCCGGTACTGAGCCACGAGCATCCGCTTCTGATCGATCAATGATAATCGACGTACCCTAGGGCTGCAACCTCGGCTCCTCTGCGGAGCCCAGTAGCCAACTTGGCCTCTAGCATATCGTTAAAGCTCCGCCCGGAAGCTAGACCTCGTCAGTAGAGTATGTCCGGTATAGGCAGAATCATCCAGCTCCATGTCCTTGTCAATGTCTATCCATGTCAGAAATCGGTGGGTTTGCCCCCCCGACAGGCCATGCTCCCGTACTCCCGGGCCCCCAATCAGTCTGCTTCTGCAACTGCTAGACGAAAATCCCTTTCGTTCTAGACTGGGGGGGTACCCTTGTGCCACATACGATGGGCGGCCTTCCCAACCTTTCAGCGCTTCCACATCCCCGTGTAAGCCATCACCCAGGAACCCGCCGTCACGCGATGTGGTAATAATGCAACTAAACTAAGTAGCAGGGTCCTGATACGGCTAAGTTCTTTTCAAATCTTCAACTTGCCTCTTACGGCTTCATTTGCGTGGAGGCGGGTCAAGGCTCGAAGCCAACCACGGGGGAGACGGAGACCGAACCACTCTTTTCCTGCAATGCAGACAAGAGATACATACATACTTATAATGATGATCCTCCTGTTTCTCACTCTCCTCTGTTTGCGGGTCCCTCTCTCTGTTTCTTGATCTTTGACAGTTGAGTTGCCTCAGCCATATACAGTAACAGTAGAAGTAGTAGTAAACGTCACTACCTACTGAACAAAACGACATCATGCGCAATCCACCACTCGAGGTCGTGGCTACATGGCCAAAGCCGAATCATGTCAACCCAGAACATCGTGGACCTGCACTACTCATCGTCGAGATCAGCATCATGTCTGTCGCCATCCTCACCCTCATGGCCCGTCTATATGTCCGAATATTCAAAGTCAACAAGCATGGCCTCGACGACTGGCTTATGCTGGCCGCCATGGTAAGTTATCTCTTGCCTCGACTGCATGTGCCAACATCGATCACAATGCTGACGGACTCAAGATTTTTGGCATTGGAGTTACTGTCTGTGTGATTCTCGCAGCCCAGCTGTACGGCTGGAACATCCACGTTTGGGACCTCACAAAGACGCAAGCCGAAACAGGCCGACAAGTCTCGCTTGCCGCCCAGACACTCTTCTTGTTTTCATCAGGATTGGCAAAGAACTCAATCCTTGTCTCGTATCTGCGCATTGCCCCTGCTCGCTCATGGCTTCGACGTTTGACCTATGCCTCAATTGTCATTGTTACCTCACTTATCTTTGCTTTCCTGATCGTCCTATGGACACAATGCCGGTAAGTTGACACACATGCATATCCTTGCAGCCCCTAAGCTCTTGTGCTAATCTGATACAGACCTACCTCTGCCTACTGGGCTTTAACAGGAGGTGATAGTTGTCATCCAGAAGGCCCTGGTGTGCTGTAAGTATACCACTAGTATCTTTTCCGGACTTGACTAATCTCATTCATGTACAGGAGCCAAGCAATTACCACAGTCTTGACCGATCTTCTCGTCTGCGCCCTGCCCCTGCAGACACTATTTCAACTCAAACTCCCTCTATCACAGCGCATCGCCCTCATCGTCGTCTTCTCGCTAGGTCTGGTTGTTGTCTTTGCGGCCTCTATGCGCGCCTACTACACTCATTGGGTCACCGACGAAACGTACGATGTTACCTGGGAGGGGTTTCACCTTTGGATCTGGACCGCTGTCGAAGCAAACCTGGGTGTCATCTGTGGAAGCGTTCCGGCCCTTCGACCCCTGTTCAGAAACATATTTCGATCAAAGTCCAGCAGTTACTACAACAACACTCAGTCGAACGTTTACCCTCCCGGTACCGCCCCTGGAGTCGTTACTGTTATCACCAGCCCCAAGAAGAATTCTCGAAATTGGAGCAATAGCCTCCAAAAAGGATCAAAAGGAGTGAGGTTAGACGATGATGACATCGATGTTGAGGGAGGCTATCACAACAATACGACTCGACAGAAGAGTACGGACAGCGGAGTGTCATCCCTAGAGATGGACACATGGCCGCAAAGACCACAGCCTAAGTCTTGGCCTTTAAATTGATGAGGCATGATGAATTTTGGCATGGGTTGGCGTTAATGGTACTCGGGCGAGAGTTGATCACGGCTTTAAAAAAAAAAGAATATTACGAGTTACGGTCTCTACAAAAAGAGAAGATATTGGCATAGAATAATGCTGTATTAGCATGATAATGACATGAGATAAACAACTCATTTGTCCCATTTTTGGGTTGTGAAAATTATATTATATTGCAAAAAGATGGCTCATATATACCCTTGTATGTGAGTCCTCCAACGTAGCTTGTATCAAGGTCCAGTCATATTACTCATGAATGTTCTGAGACATTGAAAGTTGATAGATCGGGACACAGACCCAAATGTGATAGCGCTGTGGCCAATCTTTTGGGGTTGTCATGTTTATGCTGGGTGATTCCTTCAAGGTGGACCATCCAGCTGGGACACGCTAGAACGAAGGAAGGATGAGGTTCCCGCTCTGCCGCATCCATCCTCGTTGTTAATCACCCGGACGCTACTCTGCCCTCCAGCGCCTTTTTAGGCTTATTCAAGAGTATTGTCATCTGAACAATACGGCGAGCCAAAGGGTGTGTCGTGTTTTGGTCGCAAAAGGTAACACCAGTGATAAATGTCTGGATCATTCGGTGATAGTTTCGGGGTGAGAATTTTGGCAAGTACTTCAACGTCGAAAGGTAAATCATCAAGATTGAACCGATAGGCCGAGAAGCTTAATGATACCCAAATACCATCATCTGCAAGACAACGTTTGACACCAGCAGCCATGCGGCGCAGTGCCGTTACGCCGCCGCATGAGATGGCGTCGACAGTGCTTTTATCAACGACGAGATCAAACTTTTCGCTCAGGTCCAGCTGAGTGGCGTCTTGAACAGCGTAACGCATCTGAACATCTCCAAAAGCCTTCTTTTCAAGATCGCGACCACGCTCAATGGCAAGTGGCTCGTAGTCGACGTTTAAAACATGACGGAAGCCCCGGGCACGGAAGTGATTTTGAAGGTCGCTTGTGCCGAAGCCGATGTGGAGGATACGGGCCGTGTCCGGGTCAAGCCGGTCAAGAGCGGGCTCGATGATAGAGGTGAACTCGGCGGATGAGAGGAGCCATTCAAAGGCCTTTTCGGACGCGAAGCGCTCGTGCCAGTAACTCTGCTTTTCGAAATCAGCCGCCATGACGGTATCAAGAGCGCTCTGTGTCGTCTGGAAGGTTGGCGAGGAAGGGATGGGTGGGATCTGTGGTGTGGAATCCATCGTCCTTTTAATACAGCGTGTTCCTGATTTTTTAGTGTCCGTTATGGTACTGTATCATGGCATGAGAACGCGATTTTTTGCGCAAATCCTGGTTGTTGGTTCGGTATCTGGGCCCACAGAACTGGGATAGTTGGCGATGATGGATGGGGCGGTCTGAAGGAGGATTTTGTGGTTTTATCATGTTTCTCTGCTGCTGTGATAAGTGAAGACGAGAGGCAAGTTGTGAAGCAATGGGTTGACAAACGCCAGCGTTGATTAGCCCGTGCCGTGATGACCATTATTACCCATGATAGAGCGTTTGTAGAAGAGGAACGGGCTGAATAGCAAGGCCATCTCAGGTAAACGGGCACTCGCACGGACGGTACATCAAACGGAGTATCGAGTAGTTGATTGTGTGTAACAAGGTCAACCACGAACAAACAGCTTGATGGGATAAAATGTGCCTGATGCTCAGGAACATTATCACCAAGTTGAGCGACATGTTGCTAGTTTGAAGGGTCCAGCCTTCGGTCGCTAGTGTGAATATAAGGTAGAGCAACTGCCGATATTCAATCGAATATATTCCAATCAATAACAAGGTTTTTATATGCCGGCTTTAATCTAATATGATTAACTAAATTCAAGCCAAAGCTGGTGAGCGTTGAAGGAAGCAATGACGTAGGCGCTAAGTTTAAGGGTGATTTACAGGGGAAAAGCGCCATGTCTGGAGGGTTACAGAAAGCTCTATTGCTGAGTCATGACTGTTAGAAATAACCGGAACAAACCATCAGACAGCCTTGGTGATGGTTGGGTCAATAATTCTTTCACCAGTTTAACTGACAGCAAATTCTTCTGGTCATGTCAACCCCACTATTAATACCAACCAATAGAGTATTACCCAGCCACATTCTATAGCGAGGCGCTGGGTCGTTGTTTCAGCTCCGCCTCGGAATGCCGCGTCAACTTCCAGGAATTGGATTCGAGCCAAGACAATTCTAGAGGAGGCTGCTTACGAGGCGTCTAAAATGCCAATGTCAGTGCAAACTTGGACAATGGAAGACCAAGATTTTCAAATAAACAAATACCAAGGTGCACGCTTGTCAATCAACGCAACACCATCGTTCTCCCTTCTTTTTCGCATACTCGTACCTCAAGTCACTTCTTTCGTTTGTTGGCTTGGTAACCCTGGTAAACAGTCACTTCCCACTACAATACTCAGTTAGGCTCTGAACGTCAAACCCAATTCGGGAGCAAAACAACCCATCATGGCACCTGCTTCGCACTCAGATACGTACAGCGCTGCTGTCGAATACGCAGCTAAAAGGGGTATCAATGCCTTAGCCAGACGCGATCTCCAGAACCCAAACCACACACAGCAAGTCACTTTGGGTATCATCGGTGTCTATGTCGTCGTTATTGCTATTCTGTGGAACGTTCCTTATGTCCGCATGGTCCTCTGGCCATTCAAGGTATGTCAAAACGAACACAAAAGAAAAGCACGAGGTACTGACTGCCTGTAGATGCTGGTCATTGCCTTTCACGAGTTTGGTCACGCCATTACCGTCCTTTTCACCGGAGGCCGCGTCAAGTCTATCAGTCTTGACCCCAACGAAGGCGGAGTAACTCACCACATTGGTGGCGCAAGCGCTATTGTTCTACCTGCTGGCTATCTAGGCTCATCCATCATCGGTGCTCTGCTCACCTTCTGCGGCTTCAACATCGTTGCCAGCAAAGTAGCCAGCATTGTCCTTGGCGTCTGCTTCCTCCTGACCCTCTGGTGGGGAAAGCGTGATTGGCTCACCATTCTCACTGTTCTCTTGGCTGTTGGACTTCTCGTTGCCTGCTGGTTCATCAAACACGCCGAGGCCTTGCGTTTTGTCGTTCTTTTCATCGGCGTCATGTCTTCGCTCTACAGCATTTGGGATATCTGCGATGATCTGATTCTTCGGAAAGTCAACGAGTCTGACGCCAGCGTGTTTGCAAAGCGATATGGTGGCTCATCTCAGTGCTGGGGTGTCATCTGGTCCATCATCTCGATTCTTTTCATGGCTGCTGGTATTGTCGCCGGCTTGGCAGTATTTTCGCAGTCATTTGAGCAGCAACAGAAGGACTCGCAAAAGTTCATTCCTACCTAGGCTGATCATTCTTTTCTAGAGGAACGACGGGGCTGTTTTGCTTGTTGATTTCGTATACCCATCAAAGCGCGTGTAATGTCCAGGAGATTTGTCAATTGTACATATTAATGATAACGCCCCGTTATGATACTGGGAGCGGTTCGGAGGATGGGATGTTTGTGTTTTACAGATCGTCAGCAGACTTACTATATTTGATACCTTATGAAGATGACATCCTAGGAGGGATCAAAATGTTGACCCATAAGCTCCTAGAAGCAATAACAAATGATCCAATTGGGACAATGTTTGACCAAACAGTGAACTAAATGAGGAACGACCTCGTTTGCAAACAGTCGGTCCTTCCGTGCCTAATCTAGGTCAAACAAACGTCCTGTGCTACCAATGTGACAAGTCCCAAGTCAAACGCTAGCCTCATGAAGCAAAAGCGACGAAGACTATTTGACAAACATCATGGTAACTATCACTTCTCTCGTATTGTAAGAGTAGAAAAGTCGGACTATACAAACTGTTCTCGCTCTTCATGCTTCATTTAAGAATTGCTCACTTAAGAACTACTCACTCCTAATCTTACTTCACCTTCAATTTGACAACATGGCTCACAACACAGTCTGTGGTTCGATGGCAATCGGTCGTCCAACCCGGCAGGAAGACTTCAGACACGAACCTCCAGTTATCAGTCTTGCCGGAGAGCATTACTTCTTCAGTGGTCCCATCAGAAGCTATGGGTAATTATAAAACTGTGAAATCACCTTGGCTCGTAACTGATCTTCTTCTACTAGACGGGTGCACGAGCTGGCCTCCAAGGCCACGAACATCGACCTTGACCATGAGTATGGAGGCAAAAGCTCCGAGTATCTTATTCTTGGCCCAGACAAGCGATTCTTCCGATGTACTCGTTCCTGGACAGGACAAGTTGCTGCCCGAAGTAAGTTTTGCAGCTTATGAATCATTTGAGATAATAACAGAGGTAAAAGGCACTGGCGACTTTGAGGACTACGAAGAAATTGGCGACCTCTTCTCTGAAAACGATGTTGAACGCCCACTGTTCCTCTATTTTGGCCCTAACAGAACATTCTACACTCGCATAGCAGACGGCACTGAGAAGTGGAAGCTGTCTCATGATATCATCCACAACGGTCTCCAGACCACTGCTCACGCGACAGTATCTGGGGTTAAGAGCCTCTGGCTCGGTGTCAGTTGCGCATGGGTTGCTCAATACCGAGACGATCGCTTCCAGTTTGACCTCAAAGGCCAGTATGCTGGCCTTGAAGACACCCTGCGAAAGAAACAGGAGGAAGAAGTCTGCATTGCTGCACTGGCCTTGAACGTGACAGATGGAAGCTCGTATGCGTGTGTCTTTGAGGATGGTACTAAGAAATACGTGGCTGGGTCAGCTGGGTTTGATGGCAAGGAGTTTGAACGCTGGTGCGATGAGAACTTCAAGTACCTTCAGAGGGTGCGCTACTATTGATGATTCTGGAGATGTGCTATAGTTGCGAAGTTCGCTCACTAGAGCAAAAGTACAGGCGGCAAATTTACTCATGACTTCCTCCAAGCCATATTTTTTGAGGTGCTCATGCACAAGTAACATCGAGATACGGTGCAGAAGACTACCTATGAAAGTAGTATAGCAACATGCAAGCTGCCAATAATATGATGGGTCAATGAAACATATCTGGTGTTTATGCCATCAGCAACGAGTCTTCCACTATCACTTAAACTTTTCCGAATACTGAGAGCATGGCTAAGCTTACAACCTAAAGACAAGAGTTCGAATCGATTCGTTGGGGTTAATGCCATCACTCCATCAGCGCTACTGTCTTACCGCAGGCTAAGAAGATTACGCACACACAGGATGTGGTAAGCTGAGATATTGCAAACCATGGTTAACAACCGAATTGGCCGATATATAAAATGGTTTTCCAGGCCAAGATGGACGAACGTTAACATGTTTGCTCCCACATAGATCAACTTCAAAACAATGGCCTCTACCAAGACTCTGTTCCAGCTTACTACTCGACCAACATGGTTCGAGAACATCGCCATAAAGTCCAACGGAACTATCTTGACAACTCGTCTTGATGTTCCCGAAGTATGGGCTGTTGATCCGGAGACGTCGTCTGGCTTCCAAATTTTACGTGTTCCTCTCCCTGAAGAGATCCCTAATCAAGCACTCACTGGCATATGTTACCTTAAACCAGATGTCTTTGCCATTGGTGCGGGCTCCTTTGACCTGCTTGGGGGCGCGAAGCCTAAGCATGGATCTTGGAGTATCTGGCTTGCAGACCTTAAGACAGAACAGCCCAAAGTAACAAAGGTTGCAGATATGCCCCTGATCGATATGATCAACGGTATTACGGCCTGGGATGACAATACTGTCCTAGTCACAGATTGTCTCAACGGAAAAGTATACAAACTTGATGTCGAAACGGGGTCATACAATCTTGCGCTGGGAGGCGAGACCATGACAATCCCAGCTGACGCTCCCTTTCAAGTCGGCATCAACGGGATCAAAGTTCATCGCACTTCAGAGCAAACTTACATCTACTACACTACTACAACTCGCTTTTCCATGTATCGTGTACCCGTTACGCAACAACTACAAGCCGCAGGTCCCGTGGAGACACTTACATCAGGGGTTATTGGCGATGATTTTGCCGTGACCCGCGACGGAACCGTTTACTTGTGCACCAACGTATCCAACACAGTTACACAGGTCCCGGCCGCTGGCGGAGCAGCAGTCAGAGTAGCTGGTGACGAAAAAACCCTGGTACTTGCGGGCGCAACAGCGTGTGTGTTGAGTGAGGACGAAAAGTGTACGTTGCTACATCGGGAGCTAATGCGATGCCTGTGGATGGGGAGATAGAGCCAGCAAAGATTGTACAAGTGAACCTGCACTAGTGATCATTCAGTCTGGGTGTAATTTTTGCAAGTACAGAATAGGGTCAAGATGCAGATGTACCTCTCGATAAAAATTCCCATCTGAGTAGCAGCCCTTGAAGTGAGCCGATCTATCTTGTTCCCATGCCTAATGGCGAAAATGCCTCAACGCCATGTTCTTCCCATTATCAAATTGACAAAGTCCTGTTTCCATAATGTAAACATAGATGGCTAGAGTCCCTTGGTAAGCTTTTACCTTTGTTAAGAAACTCTACCATCGCCCACGGCGTCCGCGACCTCCAAATCCGCCTCGGCCACCACCGCCGCCTCCTCCAGACATATTTTGATCGTAGCCAAAACCGCCTTGGTTGTTACCAAAGCCGCCGCCGAAATTGCCCCCTTGGCCACCCTGTGCGCCCTGAGCACCTGCTCCTCCAGCGTTTTGCATCCCAGAAAACATGGCGTTCATCTGACTGGGGTCCATTTGGCTTGGGTCCATGCCCGAGGCCATCATCTGCTGCATCATTGCTTGCATCTCAGGAGGCATACCATCCATGCCGCCAGACATACCCGCTTGCTGGCCTCCCGAGTTGCCGCCACCTGGCATACCCATGCCGCCCATCATCATCATGTTGAAGTCTTCCATCATCTTCTTGTTGTTCTGTGCGAAGACATCTGCTCCAAATTCGCCTCTAACAGTCTCCTGCTTTGAGGCGTAGAGCGCCCATGTGAATTCATCGAAGCCGTAGTTGAAATAGTCGCTAATATCCGTACCAGGTTTCCTCCACGGCTTGTCATTCTCTGGAAGGTCTTGATACGGTCGTGTTAGTCTCAAAACACAGTTGCTCAGCCAAGTCAAGTTCTACTAACCTTCATCAATGTTGACTTGCGTGATAGGCTTTCCTGTACCAGGATGGATAGGGTTTACGTTCACATCGATCGTCGATTTCGAGGCCGCAGCCGAAGTTTTATCAGCGCTGGGTGCAGCGACATTGACTGAAGTCCGTGATTCTGATTCCTGCTTCACCGGTGCTGGTTGTGCTGGCATATCGTTTGAAGCCGTTCTTTGGGGAATATTTCGAATATCACTATATTTGGACTGCCTAGCGAAGAAAAGACCCGTTAGCACTCTCTATGTCGTCGGCGCATTCAGAAATCGCGTACTGTGGAGGGGCTGGTTTCGTGCCGTCTTTGCGCTCTGTAATAATATCGATATCCTACAATTTAGTGTCAGTTGGTGCTATCAAGACGTGCCGCGGACATCTTACAGAGTCGTCATCGTCATCGTCGTCCTCGTCCATGGCCGCGCCCTCGTCCTCCTCTTCGCCCTCCTCTAAGTCGTCTGTCTTGGGCTTGTTATCCTCGGCAGGTGCGCTTTCGAGCTTGGGCTCTTCGGGCTGGTAGAGATCATCATCCTCGTCGATATCCATGTTGGCGATTGTGATGAAAAGAAATTGGGTCGCGTAGGACTCGAATTGAGCTGGAAATTGTGAATACCAAGAAAATCAATGTGTATGTACAAAGACGTCAAGCTCAAGCTCTAACAGTGCAATAGCTAACTGAGTATATTCGGCGCCGACATTTCTCCGGACAGCTGATGGATTAATTGACCTGTGCTACTGCAGCTGCTCGACGCTTACCGAGACTGACCGAGAGCCTAATTGGTCCAACCAAGCGCAGGCTTCTCCAAACAGCTTGGAGACTTTTTAATCGTGTCGCGCCGTGTCAAAACACGGTCAAGCTGCAGGAATTTGACTTTAAAGCCACTGTCGCATTCAATCAAAGTGCTGTATTTTTTTGCCCTGAGTATGTCATTGATCCGATCAGCAAGCGGTCCTGCTGGTGGTTTAAGCATCAACACCGGTGCTGCTAATGCCTTGTAAGCTCCACACCCGACTCTAACAAAACAATCAATCATTCATCACCAATAATACCCACTCAACTTTCTACTTTACTTTTCGGCGCGAGCTTTGTCAACATACCTACCTCGTCAAACCCTCCCTCTTGCTAACCGGCGCATTACCAAATAGCGGAAATACTGCCTCTAAGCCTTCAGCCGCTGGAAGTCTCTTTGGGTCATCTGCCTCTGCCACTCCTACCAACACTACGACAACAGCGCAACCCGCAGCAGGCAACATGTCTCTCTTCGGCGCCGCCGCACAAAAGCCGGGAGGTCTTTTTGGTCAATCGACAACAGGAACCACACCTGCGCCCGCATCTGGCGGTGGTCTCTTTGGAAATGCAGGCGCTACAAACACTCAGCAGACTCAGAGCACCGGTACAGGACTCTTTGGTAACGCAGCCGCGAATAGCACCCAACAACAAGGTAAGCAACCAACTGGCGCGCCAATACAAGGAGCTCACTGGGGAATAGGAAACACTCAACAGTCGACGACGACCGGTACGGGACTCTTTGGTCAATCGACTCAGCAGAACCAAACCCAGCAGCAACCTCAGCAAACAGGCACAGGCCTCTTTGGACAGGCCGCAGCAACAAACACCCAGAGCAACACAGGAACTGGTCTTTTCGGACAGTCTCAAGCAAAGCCTGCTACCCCGGCGACTGGTCTATTGTAAACTTCCTCAAGCTCTCTGCGTTGACGGCGCTAACTTTTTACAGTGGTCAAGCTCAACCCCAGCAGCAACAGCAGAACAACACACTAGGCCAATCCACGAACCAAGTCTCAGCCGTTCAGATTAACTACGACAACATCCGCCCACGCAGCCGATTCGACGATCTTACCAAGCCCGTACAAGATGAAATTGCGCTTCTGGACAAGGGTATCCAACGAGTTATCAAGATGCGAGACGAGATTGGTGAATTCATGCCTCAACACGAAAAGGACATCGAACAGCTCGGTCTCGACGTTAAGTTCGTCGAGTCTAAGTTCCGTACCGTTCAAGTCGCTCTCAACAACGATATTCAGACCGTCAAGGCCCTTCAAGATCAGACCCGAAAGAACGCTGCCGACGCTCGACTATGTTTCCGAGGCGCCGACAACCTCAAACTTCCTACGCACTACCACCAGACTGGTCTATTCGCTAGCCAAGCACCTGCTGCCGATACCAACGGCGCCGATGCTGCGTCAACACATGCTGATGCCCAGGATCTGATTACATACTTCAACCGCATCTGCGACGATATCGAGAAATACAAGGCACGTCTGGATGAGTACCGTGGAGATATTGAGAGAGATATGCCTGGAGTCGAAAACGGTCTCTATGAACAGATTCGGGCTCTGCGCGATCGCAGCGCTGGCAGCGTAGTTGTGCAAGATCAGCTGAACGAGGTGCTGTTGGCGCTAAGAGACACAGGAAGTGCCATTGTTGCGCAGGCTGGACAGATTGCTGATACCCGAGAACGGTTGTCACGTCTCCAGGCTGGCATCGTGGATAGTGGAGTTTATGCCATGGGTATGAATGCTTAGATCACTAAGACGTGATTGGCAAAGAGGGGGCGATCCAGAGACATTGAATGGCAATATCAACATGTTGGACACCACGAGAGTCCGTTCTTGTGTAGGGGACATGATTTCATAGAGGCATCGTTTGGATGAATCAAGGAGCGTCTGGTATTGATAACTGCAGCAGGAAACTTGAGTAAGGTTAACCTTACGACATGTACAAATACCACTGAAACCAGCAACATTATTGAAGGTTAGGGAAGAGCAGGGATATTTTCTTACCATAATAAGCACAAAACACTTGAGCAAAATGTCATGAGCATTGATCATTTACCAGGCTTCATCACATTCAAGGACTCGTGCAGTGGAATTGCCAAATGTCCTAAAGTTCATTATCTTGCCTCGCGACCACAAGATCGCGGGCCTGGGTATCAAAGCAGTGCTGAGCCGTGATGTATATACAAGTAATCGCTGTTTCCCCTCCAACTCCCTCTTTTGAAGATCCTTGGGTTTTCTCGACAGACTAATAAGACTAGAAGGTCCCTTCTCCATCGCCATCATCGCCGTAGTCATCGCCAAACTCGTCACCATTCTCAAAGTAGTTTTCGGCATCGTAGTCTCCCGCGTCCTCATCATCGTAAACTTCATCCTGCTCTTCCTCTTCCATGCCCTCCTCGTCTTCTAGGTCGCCGGCCTCGTCGCCATCTTCTTCCTTCAGAGCTTGCAGACGTTCGAGGAGATTTCGGCCCTGCATCTCATCTTCAACATCGCCTGCCATACCGAAAGCTTCCTCTGCGCTTGGTAGCGCACTAACGCTAGAGAGCTCGAGCTTCCGGCGCTTGTAGCCACCAGGCATGTCGGCCCTGTTGGTGGTTGCAGCATCGATAGTTTCGTATAGTTCGCTAGGGAAAAGCTCGCGGCAAACTGGGCGATTGGACCAATCCGGAAGAGCGCGCTCCTCACGGGCGAATTTGTGGGAGTAGGTGGGTACAGCGGTGAAAGGGTCTACAGAAGCCTTGCTCTTAATACCAAAGACAGCATTCTTCTGTGCTTGGCCATAGTGCTTCCGAGGCGCTGTCGGATCGTGGAGGGCTGTACGCTTGGATGTATATAGAGGAGAGGAGTGGATCTGGTGCCTTAGAAGTAGGAGATGTTGTACGGCGGATTTCTCGTGCGAGGCTAGTTCTCGGGGGGTTGGGACGAGGTATGGCTGTTTGCTGTGTTAGTGATGTGTCATACCTCAAGCTTTGAGGTCTTGCGCTCCAATATGGAGTACAAAGATACAGGACAAGAAAGTAACATACAGGAAACAGCTCAGAGGGTCGCGCATCAGGCTCATCACCTGTATCCCACGGCACATTAGGCCTTCCACCTCTTCCGCCGCCGCGTCCACCACGCCCACCACCTCGACCTCCTCTAGACATTGAGATGCGCGCTTTGACTGGGAGTGTTCCCGATCAGTTATTGATGAGCGTGAGCGTGGGTTGAAGGGTGTGTTAAGCGTAATTGTAGTTGTAGAGCAAATGTAGTGACACTATTCGCGATCGAGGTTTGACGCAGAATGATTTTTTGCGGGGTGTAGTTTAGATTCTGAATGCGCCTACGAGAAAAAAAGGACCTAGCGGAATTGGCTCCGTCATGACGATGCCCCGCTAAGTAGGCACTTTCTCTCTTAGATGGGATAGTTTTAATGGTTGCATGAGATACTGAGGGCAAATACAAACATGATGGTCAGTAATAAAATAGAATTATAGATAAATATTATCATACAACTTACTATAATTCAACTAGATTCAACTCTTCTTCGTTTGCTTGGATGAATTGGGCACTTTCGTTACCTGTAAACTTCAGGCTTCTTCGACTACGTACCCCTCCATAACTTGCAGCTTACATCCACCATCTACAGCTCATAGACTACTACCGAACAATCAACTCTCTCCGCCTCTTTTCGACCATAGGATACTGCGCATATTAAAATTAAGATGTCCGGTCGAGTTGTGCCTCAACAAGCCGATAGTGTCCCTGTCAGCGGGCTCGCAGAATTGCACGCCCATCTCGCCGAGCTACATCAACCTGGAAACGAACAAGCATCGCTGAACAACAAGCTCTTTGACGATGTTGAACTTCAACTCACACGTAAGGCGCAAATACTTGGTTATTAAACAGAGACACTAACCTTGTACAGCTTCCAATATCCCCATCATCCAACCAACTCTTCTCCCTCCGCTGATGTCTCTTCTCAAAACCACAACTCAAGATCCCACTGTGGTCTTCTCCCTCACCACCAAACTTCTATCTCCTCTCTCATTCACACAGTGCCTCTCCCTAGGCGGAGCAGAATCCATTATTGAGGCTCTCAAGTCGCCTCTTGCAGGCGCGAACCTCCTCGCTCTCAACATCCTCCAGAAAGCTGCTAGTAATGCCAGAGAAGTCGACGCTCTAGCTGCTCAACCTGAAGTTGTCGAGGAGCTACTTCGCACATGGCTGAGTTCCCCAGATGCCGATGTTGGAGGACGCTCTACGAGAGTCTTGGGCAGTCTTCTCGAGACGGATTGCGATGTTATTCCTGAGATCCAGTTAGCTACCGCCAATGGCGTCAACGGTACTAGCTCTTCCGAAACAGAGCTTGTGAAGCGGCATGTCCCTGGGCACGCAAGCCTTTGGCGTTTAGTTATTTGGGATCATTATTACCTCGAGATCATCGTCTCCCTCTGCCGTCCCGCAACAATTGACCGACAGGCAACGTTTGCGCAAGATCGTCTGTTGAGAATCATCCCCCGTCTTACAGCCCTCCATCCTCGTGCCATGGCCATATCCCCATTTGCGGATCTATTTCCTCTGCCCGGTTATGCAGACCAATCTATCGGCCATGGATTACTGCAGTGGGCGGCGCTGAACATGGTTGATACAACCGATGTTCTCATGCACCAGACTCTTATTGTCTTCTTTGAGGCGTTTGTGAGCATTAT
The DNA here is from genome assembly GCF_000240135.3 of Fusarium graminearum PH-1. Classification (NCBI taxonomy): domain Eukaryota; kingdom Fungi; phylum Ascomycota; class Sordariomycetes; order Hypocreales; family Nectriaceae; genus Fusarium; species Fusarium graminearum. The sequence goes on along the minus strand of NC_026475.1, from coordinate 4,899,273 downwards.
GCGTATTGCAGGCGACTCGGCCGAGAAAGATGCCATCGTGCGCAACGTGGTGAAAACAGCTATTTCACAGGATCAGGAACTGAAACAATCCTTGGAGATGCTTCCAAATCGGACGGTGCAGGAGGAGGCGGAGCCTCTCGCTAAGTATATCAGCAGAATACTGAATTAAGGGGTATGTAGGCTTAGGAAGCGAAAAGGACCTAAGAACCTAATAAAGTGACATTAAGACTCACTTATCCATCTATTATGCTCTTAAAAGCCAGGGTTTCTAATGCTACGCAGCCAGTGAGAGCCTGTGACTCCAAGTGCTATAGTCCGTGTTGCAAGAATATCTAGATTCAAGGTGCCAAAGCGTAGGTCTTACAAACACAACCAAGACAATAATTCATGAAAGACATAAACTTGTATGTATTGGCACATCTCAACTCAACCCATAATACATGTCCACTTATCGCTATATGCGATAACTTGGAGTATCTAAAACACCGTCACGAACATCAACATTCTCTATGATTCCATCCAACGCCCTGGTTCTCTTCACCGTTAACAACCGCGGAGGAAGTCCGTCCTATAGCATTCTCCTCGCGTCTGCCTCTCGGTCACCCATCGGCTCAACCGTCATACGGCTAGCCACGCTGTCTTGCCGTTGCCTGGCATGTGTCATTCCTTCAATGCCCAGTGCCACCTCTCCAACTCGTCGCAACACTAGCAGGAGCGAGGCGCGCAAGTCTGGCGTGAGATCCTTTGTGAGAAGCTCAACCGCAAGAGGATAGAAGTCGGGAATATGTTTCTTGAAAGCATCCTCAGGGAAAGTAGTGTAACCTTCCAGAACATCGACAACGACAGGGCGCCATGCAACGATATTTCGGTGCTGGCTTTCTTCTTCCAGAGTGGTGTAACCATGGACGATATCCTTGCACAGAGGCACCAGCGCAGCCTCGACGTCAGGTCGGCTCGACAGTCGCTCCGGTGCGTCATCAGCAAACATGCGGAAAAGAATTGAGATGTAAGTTGCAGCTGAACCACTCTCCTGCTTGAGAAGGTTGGGTGGTTGCTTCATGAAACCCTCGCGCCATAGCCTCATACGCAATTCCTTGTCCTCGTTGAATTTACGAGCAAACTGGAAGGATCGCTTGAGTAGTGACATCAGACGCAAGAGCTCCTGGGAGGGAATGTGTGCGTAGACAGTGTCATTGCTGAAGAGTTCGTTGACTGTTTCAATCATCAATAGCTGTAAAACGCAACGGGAGATGATTCGGTTGAAGAACCGTCGTCGAGCTGCTGTCACTACAACGGGCTGTTGCTGGAGATTCGATGATGGTTTAAATTCTTCAAGCGCGACATGAGGGCCGTCTCCGGTCGGCGTCTGAAGGTCATCATCATCGTCGGGCTGAGGGATGGCACTGCTATCTTCATCCAGCGAGTCTTTCCTGTTGTTGATCTTTAAAGACTTCTCGTCAACGGGTGTAGCATCTGTTGCGCCAGCAGAGAATTCAAGGCCATTGGGAGGAGGTGATATTGAGGCGGTGTTGTTAATTGCGGTTGCTGAAAATAGCTGGTATGCAGTGGTTCGCTCGAATAATTCGCAGAAAGCGCCAACAAGCTTGTTCCAATGCTCTGGCTTGAACTTGGTGACATTCTTGAGGATCAGTTGCTGCAAGCAGTTGCTGCCGATTCGCGAAATGGTATCATTCTCTTGGCAGATGCAGAGCGCCAGTAGCTCCAAGAATCTATCCAGCATATACTCCAAGGCGTCAAAATAATGTGTGAAAAGCGTGATCATGTTTCGCAGCGCCTGGATCATGGTGGTTGATAACCACACTGACAACTCCTCATGATTGAGAACGTTGCTCATCTCTGGCCGAGACCTCAACACCATAAAGATGGGGTATAGTTGTTGACGCCATAGAATGTCCCAAAACTCGGCTGGGAAGGTACCGCCATACCTCAACAGGGTTTCGAAGAAATACTCGAGGGCATTTGATCGCACTTCCAAGTCTTCGCCGGTCATGAGGACATCGTGGAAAGCGAAGAGGACAGGGAACCAATAGCCTTCCTCAACCGAAGTGTTCGATCGTGATCGTTTTTCAGAAGTTTGCAATGCGCCATCAGGGGGTGGAATGTTGTTGTACTTTTGAGACAATGGACATTCGGGTGTCTTCAACATAGTAGGAATCAGAGACTTGAGTAGCTCCAAAGCTGCCAGACTCTTCTTCTGGAACTTGAGGTTCTTGGAGAACTCTGTCAGGCATACGATCAAATCAGTGAAGGCACCCTGAGAAATCACCACTCCGAACTTGGTCTTGTACACCTGGTTGACGTTTTCGTAAGCCAGATTAACAATACTTTCGTGAGGTTCGCGGGCAGCGACTGTGAAAACACCAAACATGGTCCTCCAGCCGGATCGGATATTATCGCCACGGGCTTGAATCATTTGTATCAAACATCTGAGAACCATGTCCTTGACCGTGACGTTATGCGTGTTTGCAAGCACATGCTCGAAAGGCTTCAGGAAGTCCTTCTGAAATTTAAAACCGGCCAATTCCTCGATCTCCATGAATCGCATTGACAGTTGGCGCAGCGAATCAAGCGCAAAGAACACAATGTTCATGTTGTTATGACATCCAACTCGATTGAAGTGTTCGCCAAAGACTTCCCAAATGTTGCTCCACTCAAACCTGACACGGTTCATGTTGTAGTAGCTGATCTCGACGATCTTCTGCAAGCTGTAGGTACGAGGCATATCATTAGAACCAGACACCTTGATCTCATCCCAACTGACTTCTGTCAGTGCCCGAGCAAAGTAGACCATAGATTCACCAGTCAGGTTTGCCGTGTTGGTGAAAATGCGGTCGACACTGCGAATCACGTCATCAGACCGACTCTCGAGGGCAATCTCGGTAGAGAAGCCCTTTGTTGAAGTTCCTGCTCTGGCCCGTGTCGACTTCTTGGAGCTTGATGAACGGGAGTCGGAAGTCTCGGACCTTGGTGGGGGTATGAAACGAGCTTTTGATACATCAGGCACAGCACTCTCGTCAACACCACCTGAGATAAGTTGAAGCCGGTCGAGCTGACTGATGCACATCAAGACGTCTTTCCATGACTCACGGAGAACATTACCCTCAGTCTGTCCCAACTCAAGCACGACCTTGAGGGCTTCAATGTTCTTGGCCAACATCTCTTGAGGGTTATTCAAGTTGGTTGTGTTCTTCAATGCCGACATGAATGCTTCTCTGGGCGTGGACATATCGAACAGACAGGCGATTTGTGTGGCCAACTTCATACCCTCAAGACAAAGCTTGTTCACTTCGAGATTGTGAGACTTCTGAATTTGGCTTGAGAGGGTGGAAAAGATCGACATCCAGGTAACGCTGAACATAGGGCTGACATGCTTGAAGGAAGTTGCAAGAATGTACTTTGTACCAGCTTTACGTCGTTGACTCTTGAACAGATCTTTGAATAATTGTTCAGAGCGCAGAGCGATCTCTTCGGACTGCTGCATGTAGGCTTCGCGCTGCAAGTCACGACCAACATTGGAAAGAGCCTGCCCGAGGCCAGCAGCAATACCAGTGGATTGAGCGGGCACATTGCCAGCTGCGGCTGCTGCATCCCGTTCACTCTTGAGAACAATCTCATGAGCAGCGATTTCATCATAGATGCCGAGGAGGTAGTCGTCGGGCAAATCGGCGTTATCATTAATACCACGATTGTTCTTGATGAACTCCTCCTTGCTCATGCGCTTGGCGATCTTGACGCTGTGCAAATCAGTATTGAGTAGAATAACCGAATATGCTAGGACGTATGCGGTGTCGGCATTGGCGAATGCATTGGGGTTTCCAAGAACATAACGCTCGGCAAATTTAAGCATGAATCGATCGATCTTCTGAGCTTCACCAGGCAGACGGAAAGACTGAAGGAATTGGCGCAACGAGTCGACGAATCTCCGCTTGGCGAACTCCATGGTGTCGACAAATGCGTGCATAATGTCGATGTACTTCTGTTCTCCTTCACCCAAGTACTCTCCAATCTGAGCCTTGTCGAGCTTGTCCTCTCTCAACAAGAACTCGGCAATATCCTTGGGGCTGTCACTTGGAATAAAGCCATCGCGAATGAGCATCTGGATACCCTTCTTCGGCTTGAAGTTGAACTGGTTAATTCCCTTCATCAACGCCGTCTTCCTCATCTTCTCCTTCTCTAGCTGATCCGGGTCATCTTCCAGAATAGGGGTTGATGGAGGTAGAGGAGTTTCCACGCGAGAAACGCTGTCGTTGATGCTCGGGTCTATCGACGGTCGAATATCTAGAGAACCCTTGATGTCCTGGTTTTCAGGATGTGTGGGCTCGGCGTCACCTCGTATCGGTGCCGACCAGTTGACCATGGATCGCAACGTCTCAACCAACGCTTCAATGGACAATCGTTTGATCGCATATTCTTTGGGGTAGTCGGGCTCTGAATCTTGATGGGGAGCGATGTGAGCTACTGTCAGGGGGGGTGGGAGGGTTGTCTTGAGTTGCCATTCGCTCGCAGGGGTGGTCTTCAATCGCATTTCTTCGTACACTTGCTCGTTGATTGTTGTAATAGTGAGCGGGGTCGTCGAGAACTTGGACAAATCCTCGATGATTGTTTGGTAAATATTATCGACCGTCTGATCGCAGTCATAATTAAGGTAGATTTCAACCAGAGCCTTGGGGTCGGCGCACAACCGGTTAAGGATTGTTATAAACTGAACTTTTTGCGACAGCGGCGCCGTTCTCCGTGCGAGAAGAGCCAAGTAAATTTCATTCAAGAAGACCTCAATCTCTTTCTGTCAAGATTGTTAGTAAATCAGGGCTTGCACTCCAGAAGTCGATTCACCTTGAAATCAGCACGCATGTACTTAACCATCAACCAAAAGATCTCGCTGCTCACGTTGAAAATCCGGTCAACTGAGCTAGCGCCATTACGGGTGATACTTAGACAAAGATAATACTTGATCGCCTGCAGGAAACTCGTAGGGTCGCCGCTTTTTGAATTCTTAATCGTACAAAAGGGAGAAGTGAAAACAGCAATATTGTTGTTAAGGAGGGTGTGAATAAGATGAAGAGAAATGAGCTTAGAGCGCATTGGTTGACCGCGGACGTCGTACAGCTGGTCAGGTGGTAGAACCTTGGTTGAAAGGTTGCAAAAGGATCGGAAGACGAGGTAGGCATCCCGGATGTAGACCTCGTCCTCAGCGTCCAGCACGTCGCCATCCTCTGCGGGGGTGGAGTCTTGACCGGCCTGATCAGACGCTGGAGTACCAGTCTCCTTTCGTTCGGGCTTGAGCCTTGTAACCATAGTAGGTCCATCGCCCAGGTTCGAGTCGTCAAAGCTCTTCCGATGCTCAAGATCTTTCAGTGTGAGCTTTGCGCCGCTCTCGGCTGGTTCGGAATCCGCAGCCTCGGAGGGTTCAGCTGGCGACTCGTCGCGGTCGCCATTGTCGTTGGCGCCATTGGTTGATTCGGCGTGGTCGAAGGTAGCGTTGCTCGAGCCATTCTTGAGATGTTCCAAGTTGAGACGGGCCTCCTTCATGTGCAGTCTTGTTTTGACTCGTTCAAAAACAGTACCAACCATCTGGGTCAAAGTGCCCTGGGCAACCTGCTGGTTTGCTGTGCTCCGCGACAGCAGGAAGACGTTGTATACTTGTCGCACTGCCTTCAGGAGGCCAGCGCCATGGACAACGATCTTGTCATTGAGGACAGCTGCAAGCAAAGACTTGACAATTTGAAGTTGGATCTCAACAGCGGTTGTCTCGCCTTGGAAGCAGTTACAGATAGTGTCGATGGCTCGCTCGATCAGGGGAGCAACGGGCTCAGCACCCTCTTCGGTCCCTTCGGAAGGGTTACTTGGTACGGAGAAGTATGAATAGGAAATGAGCTTCCCGATACAATCCAGAGCAGTCGTGGTAAGCTGCACATTCGTGGAGCGCGATGCTAGTTGTAGGGGAGCGAAAACGATCTCGGGGTCGGGGAGCTGGTCCTGTTCTTTGATGGCGTCGAGTGCCTTGGTGGTGGTCTCCTCTAGCTGCTTGTTGCGCTGCGCATCTTTAGACGCGGCAATGGCCTCAAGTGAGGACACTACAAATTTGAGGGAGCTCATGAGGGAGCGCAGAAAAGGCCAGTGGCCATTCGGTAGGGGAGAAGGTAATCGAGAAGGTCGGGGTCGAAGGAGGGAGGTTGTGAGGTTCAAGTCGGGTCGTTTTCGTAGGGCAATTAAAGAAAGGAGACGTGGATGCGGCGGGAGAGGGAGCTAGAGCTCACCTATACGCTGTAAGTTTAAAAGTCTCGGCGCTGCACGCAGGCCAAACTTAAGGCATAAAAGTTAGACTCACAAATAGGATGAGTATCCAAGCTGATCACAGGCCAGCAAAAAAGAAGGAGAGAAGAAAAAGAGCCTGCGTCTTGGTGATGTTGTCGTCAGCTTTCAAAGGCTAGTATACACTATTTAGTCCAGGTACGATTCAATACCAGGGATACGAAGCCCGTCGAAGTGGACAGCGTTACCAGTGGAGGCCCCAGTTTCCAATAGTGAGCTCTGACTGCGGGACCCTTTCCATAGCCCCAGATGGTTCGTAAGCTGCCAATTAGGGGCCGAGAAGGGGCATAGTGTCCTCTGAGGCAACAGGTACCTACCGATACCTCCAGAGGATTAATTGCATTTCATCATTCACCAGCCACAAGGGGCTCAATCAATACTTAGGTAGGTACCTGATATCAAGAGACGAAATTATTGAGTCAGCTTATGCCTCTTCAATCCAAGTCTTTGGTGTTTGATTTTTTACACCCTTCAGCTTCATAGCAAGCTTTCCAATACTCCAGATGCTCATCCCCAATTAGGCATCATGTTAGACGACACAGAAACGGCTCTACGCCGATCCAAGATACTTGATCTGGCAAAGTGCCACTCGACGCTTCTTGTCGCCAACATTTATGAGATTCAGAAGTTTATATCAAGTCTAGAAGCAAAATCGAAACCTGTATCGTCATCAGGACTACCGACTTTTCTTAAATCCTTACAGCGCGAGAATTGCACATTATGCAACCTCATCGACGAATTTTCATCAGACCCAAACTATGACGCTCAGCAGCTCACGGCTCGAGAACGAAAGCTTGATGCCAGCGTCACATTTACAACTCAAAGCATTGCCCAATGGAACCGACTCAAGAAAAGCCATGGCTTTGTCGCCATCAACCAATCGTTCCAGGGCTCTACAAAAGATGCGCGAAGGCAGGAAATCGAGAAACGACAGGTTTCAGGGAAAGACAAGCACGATATGCATCGTCTATTGAAAGAGCAGGGCCGTGTTGAAGTCGATGTCGTTCAAGGGGGGCGGGAATGGATCACCGTCAAGGCTATTTCTCGCGACCGTCTTGCTCGTCAGATGAGCGACTGTGGCTGGGGATGGGGTGAACATGAACTTGGGGAGCAAGTCGATCGAGATGAGTGGGAAGATACGCCGTTAGCAAAATACGTGCAACGGTTAGTGACAGCTGCGAGAATGAACCGTCACGAATATCGGTTCCCTCGAATACGTCTTGTTCTTGCTAGTCTCAGTCGCGGCAAAGAAGAGCTGGACATTCTACTCTATCAATTGAAACACATTGATCCTCTTGTCGAGGTCATCATCGAAGATCAAGATAGTGACTTTGTCACTGCTCCCGGCCCACCACTCGATATAGCCATTGAGAATCTCATTGGCGATGAACTGGCATCACTTACATCCACAATCAATCTCGACCACACTATCCTTATCGACCTCATCTCTGACTTGACACATCTAGACCTTGAGCCCCAACCGTGGCAGTCGCGGACAACGCGCGCACAAATAGAAGAAGAAAATGCGCACGCAGGTGGACTCATGGCTCGTGTGTTATATCCAGTTTTGACAGATCGCCAACTCGTTTGCACACGAGAGGCGGCAGAGCATTTTCATGATGTTCTACGCACCGTTGGAACTGAGTCTGAGCGCCAACGTGGGAGGTTGTTGATACCCTGGTATGGTACTGGTACACAAGACATGACCCCTGACCTCATTCGCGAGCGGTTTCAGGAACTCACTGTTCATCCACTACCCTCCAATGTTCAGATTCCGGTGTCCGTAGTCGATGAGCCGTGGGACATGGACGCTATATCCGCTGCTATAGCCAAGGGCGTACTTCCCCAAGTAGCCCAGGATGTGGCGTTGAGTAGTGGCTTCAAGAGTTCCAAGCTGTCCATCTTTATGTATGGCTGGGCCGCGGAATTAACAACCTTAACTAGTAACAAGGAAGTCCGAGGACAAATACGGACTTGGCTCGAGGCAAATCGCAAGAACGATGAAGAACTAGGACCTCAGATATGGCGTCTAGTAGTCACGAGGAACCTCCTAGCAAAAGCAGCAAGCCCTAGGGAGGGATGGCAAGAAGTACATGGTGACGATGCTGACGATGAATGACGAATTGTATAACAAGTGTAAATAAAATTACGATGAGAAGAGTTCTGGGTGTTTTCAACATGACGAAGAACTTGGCCGCTGGAATAAGAGAAGGGATTCATAGCCGGTACATCATAATTCTATGAAGAGCACTCTTAGGTCACTTGCCTGAATATCCTAAAGCCTGGAAATTGACGTTTATTGTACCTTTAGGACGCCTTTTATCGTTGATCCCTAAGATTTCCCAGTGTCAATGTCTTATGTCAGTCTTGATTTTACACATGTTGGAGCAAGGAAACGGCAATAGGGTAAGCACCTATCTAAGCACTTTTTGAGACCCCTGGCTTACTGTGGAGTTCAGGGTTCTAGCCAAACTGAAGTGAGGCAAGTCGAGAGGTTACAATTCACGGACGAACTCTAGACCGAATGCTTATTTTCATCTCAATGGCCTCCGCAGTATGAAAGGGAAAAAACTGAATTCGACAACAATTAGAAGTAAGCATAAATCAGATGTTTCTGCCAAAGAATTCAATTCTCTTGTATACTTTCCTCTTTAGGCTTAGCCTGCATCTCATCACTAACAGAAACTCTCGGTCTTTTGGCTCGGTCTTTTGCATCCCCACTGTATGTCTACATACTTGAGACTCACCAAGATGCGTGCAACTTCCTTTCTCTCATAGTTTAGAGTGTGACTGTGTACTACTGTTTGAATTCACCGTTCTTTCTCGCTGATTTCGATTTCGTGCTATTTGCTGTTTTCTCGGGATATCAAGCATGTCTCGAAACTCACCCCCAATCATATCAACCCCCAGCTTCTTTCTAAATGATCCGCTTGATGTAAGCCAGGAGACCATAATCGAAGAAGGGATACTAGCTCCGGCAGACGATTCTCTTGCGTTCTCGGCAGATACATCAGCTGCCGGGGGTGCCATGGCCGTGTCTTCGGCCGCCAAGACGGAAAAGAAGAGGCGTAGACCGGCCCTAGCATGTGAGCAATGCCGGCGCCGAAAGATTCGATGCAACAGAAATTTGCCGTGTTCAAATTGTTTCAAATCAAATATATCGCCTTGTACTTATGCCCCTACACATGTCCCAGCCTCGCGAACCAAGAAAGGCGCTGCGGACTCATCTTCACATGTGCCGGGGAGATCAGCCCCTGTCGTTGACCTGTCCCGAAAAACAACCCCTTCGGATTCTTCTGCAAAAAGACAATCTTCCAGCATTCCAAGCTCTACAGTAGGGTCAAACTCGGAAACTTCAACTGTTGATGCGTTGGCTGCTAGGGTCAAGGAGCTTGAGCAGAAGCTTGCCGAGTCATGTCACATCACCCAGCCAGGAGAAGATATATTGATTCAACACGATGACCAGGAGGCGGATCCGGCTCCAATGAAGGGTACTGTCTCCAAGACGAGATTTTTCGGCCAGAGCCACTGGATGAATGGTATTGTCATGGTCTGTTGCCCGCTTCATATCTTGAACTTCTTCTCTAACGTGAACACACAGTTTCCTAATGTCCTCGATGTGCTCAAGTTGCCAAATGAACGAAACAAGGAACCTCATCTGGTATTCGCTAAATGTAAAACCTTAGCTCGCATCATTAAATCACATCGCCTGAAGCCTATTTCAACAGATAAGCTGGGATATACCATTCCCGAACGTGGACTTGCAGATCAGCTTGTCAACGCCTACTTCGCCACATTTGAGGGCGCCCTCCGGATTCTGCATGGCCCTACATTCTGGGCAGAGTATGAACGTTACTGGCAGAATCCCGAAGCTGCTAGCCAAGTGTTTGTGATGCAGCTCCAGACTTGCATGGCAATTGGAGCAACAGTCCACGATGATGTCTTCAGCTTGCGCTCTGCTGCCACGCAATGGATCCATGAGGTACAGATCTGGCTCCAGTTACCGCCGGAAAAGAGCAGGATGACGATCGCTGGTATTCAGATCATGTGCATGCTGAGTCTTGCAAAGGGTTGTTGCGGAGTTGGCCAGGAGCTTACCTGGGTCACTGCAGGAGCTCTAGTCAGGCAAGCTATGTACATGGGCCTGCATCGGGATCCCAAACATCTTGCCAACATGTCTGAATACCGCTCCGAGATCCGTAGACGGCTATGGATAACTATTCTCGAACTCAACTTGCAATCTTCCTACGACGCTGGAGGCCCACCTTTGCTTTCCTCTAAGCACTACGATACACGGCTCCCAGCCAATCTTAACGATAACGAACTGTCCGATGAACCGGATGCTGAAAGACAACCAACTGGCGACCCTGGGGCTCTGACTGATATGTCGGTTCAGCTTGCCCTTCAAAAGTCTTACGCGCTTCGCTTGGTCATTATCAAACACGTCAACGAATTTCGATCCAAAGAGTCCTACACCGAAACACTACGTCTGAACTCTGAACTTACAAAAGCATGTCGCACCCTCACCGAGACGCTTGCTGCTCTATCCCAAGCCCAAAGGCATCAACCGCGCATTATTTTCACGCAATTCCACAGTGCTCTGGTCCAGATGTTTACATACCGCTGTTTTCTGTCTCTTCATCAGCCTATGGTAGCTCGCTCCAACGACGACCCAACCTATTATTACTCTCGCAAAGTATCACTCGACTCTTCGCTCAAGCTCGCGCAACTATGTACCCTTTCAACACCACGCTATGGAACGTACCCCCCTGGTGGTTCGAATGACCCTGCGACAAGCCTCAATCGTTTGATCACAAACGGCTCAGGGCTTTTTCGTGTGGTGCCCACTCTAACGCTCTTTTCTGTGGCACTCGAGTTTATTAAGAAGTGTGAAGAGCAACGCGATAGTCTTGGTGGCCTTCCGACTATGGGTTATGGAGAACTTCGCTCTGTTCTCAACGCTGCTCAAATATGGTATGAGCGAAGAGTGCTCGCAGGAGAGACAAACGTTAAAGGATACTGCTTCGTTGGTGCTTCTATAGCACTTGCTGATGCTATGGAGCTGGGGTTGTCGCAGGAAGATATTGACCAGACTGTCATTGACGCTGGGGCACGTATGGGCAACAAAAGTTACGAGCTGCTGAAACAGGCTGCCGAACGTGAAGGGATACCAGTTGTGGAACCTGAAGACGAGGAGGTGATACAAATTGATGTGCCGCTCCTTGACGGCGATGCCATGCAAGGTATCATGGATATTCCATTGGACTGGATGGTGATGGGTGATCTGGGTTTAGACGGAATGGGTGGATTCAATTGGGCCAGAGGTAATATGCCTCAAGAGTTTGAATCTGTTGACCCATCGGTCGTTTCACAATTCTAGACACGGCATCGCAGGTAACGAATGGTAATGAATGTATGATAAAAGACTAATCCCACCTCATGGAATAGTACATATCTATTGGGCAGTTATCTTTATATAGGTATCATATACATCTACTTGTATTATTGGTCATACAAGTTAAGATGTGCTAATGCGCGGTATGGCTTTCAAGACAACCTGAGACACGATCTTGCTCATAGAGAACCCATACCTTATACCCAAGTCTTAGTACATGTTCAGACCAAGCCAATGCGACGTTGTCAACTGAAACAGAAATGATCAGTGCCAAGTCGTCTGTTCGAGCCAAAGGGCGTCAGCTACACACGAATAAGGACTCGTAATATGGTCGGAAAGACACAGAGAGGAGCGAATATATAATGAGGGATATGCAGTAGATTCTTTGTCCAAAACACCCCCCAAGTTCGAAAGGATATAACATTATTAATCAATGGTCATTGTACATGGGCTTTTCCGCCTCGTAAATCTTCCGCACTTGCTGCAACGTGACCGAGCGATGGGAGCTCTATGAACTGCTCGTCGCCTCGGCTTCTACCCAGGATCACTCTCGTAGGCATTCCCACGAACTCCCGAGTAAACTCCTTGCCGCATCTCTTCTGTCCTACTGAGATCATCTCCGCCTATTCTATAAAAAGTCATTTCCTCGCTCGACTGGCCTTTGGGCTCTCTGTATGTTTCTGAATTTAGAGTTAAATGTTATTCAACCCCCAATTTACAGAAGGAGCTCAAGAGGGTTCTCGATAACCTTCTTGACCTCCTTGAGCCACTCGGCACCAACGGCACCGTCAACAACCTTGTGGTCGAAGCTGGCAGTTAGGGTGATCTGGTCGTCGAACTCAACACCGGCCTCGTTGTCGGAGGGAATGGCAACCTTCTTGGTGGTACCAACGGCGAGGATGGCAGCCTGAGGAGGGTTGATGACAGCAGTGAAGTGGTCAACGGCAGGGTTCATGCCCATGTTGGAGATGGAGATGGTACCGCCCTGGTACTCCTCGGGCTTGAGCTTGCCATCACGAGCCTTCTTGGCAAGGGACTTGACCTGAGCAGAGATAGCCTCAAGACCACGGCCCTCGACACCAGTGACGATAGGGGTGATAAGACCAGTAGGGGTGGAAACGGCGACAGAAACGTCGACGGTGTTGAACTGGCGGATGTTACCGTCCCTCCAGCTGGAGTTGACCTGGGGAACCTTTCGGCTGGCAACAGCGATGGCCTTGATCAGGAAGTCGTTGACGGAGAGCTTGTACTTGCCATCGGCAGAGGCGTTGAGAGCCTGGCGGAGCTTAAGAAGCTTGCTGACGGAGAGAGAGCTGGTGACGTAGAAGTGAGGGTTGGTCTGAGTGGACTCGACCAGACGGTTGGCAATAGTCTTGCGCATGCCGCTGATGGGGATGTCCTCATAAGAGGCAGCGCTGGAGGCAGCGCTGGCGGCGGGGCTGCTGACAGCCTTCTTGACATCGGCCTCAGTGATCTGTCCGTTCTTGCCGGTACCCTTGATGCCATCGATGCTGATACCCTTCTCGCGGGCAAGTCGCTTGGCGGGGGCGGCAATGTTGGGCTCACGGTCGAGAGCAGTCTGGAGGCGGCCCTGAGACTCGTACTGCTGGGGCTCAGAAGAAGGCTCGGGGGTGGAAGCAGACTCAGACTTGGACTCGGACTTCTCCTCCTTGGGGGCAGCGGGCTTAGCGGCACCACCAGCGTCCTCGACAGAGAACTTCTCGAAAGCGGCGACATCGGTACCCTCCTCGACAAGAACGGCAATGGGCTGTGAAAAACGGAGTCAGTAACGTTGTACATCGACGTTGAAACAGCGTTGGCCATAGGAGTAAGATACCCCGAGACCCGAGCGGTGGCCTGAGTGGATTCAAAAAATTCGACGACTTACGCTGCCAACAGGAATATCCTTCTCGCCAGCATCCTTCAGGATCTTGGCAATAACACCCTCTTCCTGGAACTCGAAGTCCATCTGGGCCTTGTCGGTCTCGATCTCAACAAGGACGTCACCAGGGGCGATGGAATCGCCGATCTTCTTCTGCCAGGCGCCAATGTTGCCAGCCTGCATGGTAGGAGACAGAGCAGGCATCTTGATGACCTGGTGCTCAGGGAAAGAGGCATAGTGTCGCACAACGTGGGCAGCAAAGCCGGTTCGCAGAGCGCTGTGAGTAGGGGCGAGAACACGCCTTCGGAGAGCGGCGCTGAGCATTGTGGAAGATATTAAGGTCCTTCTGATTGATAGAGATATATTAGTTGGTGTTGAATATAGATGGGGGCAGCGCGAATATGAATTGAGCCACTTTTTGGGGTATTTGGGGGGTTGCTGGAAAAAGCACTCACCGGCCGGATTGGCAATTGAAAGAATAATTTAGATACGTGACGTGAGATCACGAAAAGGAGATCGAGAGCGGAGGGAAGAAGTCAAGGACGGAGAGTGATACAGCTCTGTCGTGAGAAGGAGAGGGAGAGAAAGAGTCGGGATCGGAGGAAATTCTTGGGGTTGGACAGACGTGGAGTTTTTTGCATGTTGAGCTCCGACGACTGAGGTACTTCGAAGCTTTGGCGTGGACTAAGCCTCTTTGGGACCCAAAGTGACTGCAGGGGCCTTACAAAGGACCCGGCATTGGTGGTGCTGAGAAGCAGAAGCGACCGTTGAGAGGGCAGAAGTTGGGCAGCTTTCAGGGCATTGCCGCCGTTTCTCGAGGCATTTAGGGGACTATAGGCGCTATAAGGCACAAACTAGAACAAGGCCCGCCAAAGAACTGGAAGCTCAGAAAAAAAAGGGACGTGGACGCCATCATGGTACCTCGACTTCGGGGGATCATTACGCGACATGAGCGAAGTCCGAATAGAAAGGATAGTGCATATACATGTCATTCATGTTTTATACTACAATTGAGACATTTTGTCACCAATCTTCCTTCCATCATATCGCTACAGCCCTCCAGGCCCTGAGCGATAAGCATTCATCCCCAAAAACTTGCTGATATTTGTGTTGAGACAATTTTCAAGTCCCCTAAAGTACCTCCATCTTATCTCCATTGCGCCTTCGAATTGCTAAATTTTCGCTGGGTAAATTATCCCGAGTTCGGGATAGATCGGCCCGGATGGTGGGGTCTTTAATTGGTCGAAGATGACTAACCGAAGATCTCAAGCATCTACGGGAATAAAGGCGATGTTTAAATCCCATAGACTGTTAGTGGCTCGATGTTATGAACAAGAATCTGGCAATTGACAATATACTTATCTAGGTGATTCGAGAATCGGATATCTAAATTATTCATCATTACATACATCTAATTATAAAAAGAAAATTTGTACTTTTCCGTTCCCCTTATGTATCATTAAAATGCAACATCAACATCAACTCTTTCCTCCTCCTCCTCCTCCTCCTCCTCCTCCTCCAGCCCACCACACTTTGACCAACTCCCTCGGCCCACTCAATGCTGATGAGATGGATCTTTTGTGCTTTGGCTCTTTGCTCCCCTGAGAACCCTTGGAGCTCTTGGAACTCTTGGACTTGGAATTTGCGGTGTGTCCTTTGGCGAGCATCACGGATTTCCTTTGGGTACTGTCACCCCCAAACGATGCTGTCCCCTGAGAAACCATCCCAACTCTCTCCTCTACTGGCTTCGGTGGTGATTTGGGAGGGGGGATTGGCCTCATTTCTACTTCCTCCGGTATCGAGTCCTTTGGGACGATTGCGCGAATACCGAAGTTGCCTTCGTCCTTCTTTCGCCGTCCATCGCGACCCCTGTTCCGCCCTCTGCGGTCCCATCCCATTTCGAATCGTTGTGGTGTGTTTCCTTCAGTAAAAATAGCTTCGAGCTCACTATCTGGCTGCCATTGTGCGGCGCGGGGTAGTGACTTGAAAAGGTTGCCGTCAACAAGAAGGGCTGTGATAGAAGCGATAGTCGTTGGTGCACGAGGAAGTCGGATTCTTCGCCAATAAATCCACGAGGTAATGTGGAGGACCATCAGTGCTCCCACAAGAGATTGCAAAATTCGCGTAGCAATCTCATCCTGGTGAAGCCTGACCTTTCCTGCCATTTTGCTACCGCTGACAATTGGGACGGCTTGAGAAACTGACTCATCAGGATCAATACCACTGACAATGGTATTGCCATTCGCTGTTGGAAATGTTCCCCTCGAAGATAGATGGCGTCGGCTCTTGGAGTTCAATGATTGTGCCCTGATGATGCCATGCTGAGACAAAATTGCTGACTGGGTTTTGTTTGTAGCATCGGCGGATGAGCTGCCGAATGTCGAGTCAGGAACAGCAAATTGAGAAGAGTTCAAAATGGCAAAGAATGAGTCAAGGAGACCATCAGATGAGACATTGACAAGCGAAGAATAGTCGAGCTCCGGTATGGCGACGCTCGTGTCCTGAGCTGTGTGTTCAACAGGAACAGGAGGATGGTCCGGGTAAAGATGAAGTTCAGGGCCATGGAAGACGGCTTTGACATCGACTGCCTCGATCGTCTCGTTGCAAGCAAGAGCATTAATATTGCCCACTGACATATCACTGCTTCCCAGATTGTCCAACTCACCCCAGATGTATATCCAATCGGAACATTGCGATGATGACCTTGTCTTTCCCTGACCAACGCCAAATACTGTACTTCCACTCAAGTCTTTGATACGTTCAGTACTGGATGCATTCCTCGTCGTTCCAATGATAGCATTACTGCTGCCCTGTCGCCCAACTCCACGGCAAGCTTCACCTTCGAGGTCCACGCGCAAGGGGTTGACAGTTCCATCATCGAGCTCGACTTCAAGAGTGAGATTTGTAGATATCTCATCCGATTTGTACAGTCGACACGACATTCTTGGTCGGATTGCTGTTAATCGTGCACTGACAACTAAATCATCGTTGTTATTGTCTTCGACCAGGGATACGTTCGGAATGTTGAGATCGGCAAAGGTGAAAGGCGGATAAGGAGCATTGCCGGCAAGTATTAAAGATGCCAGGATGGTGTCGTTGGTACAGTCGGTACATATGGGATCATCTGGAGAAGATAGCAGGCTGTTGGCGAAGAAGTCCCCAGCACGCAGCGGAATACTACTATCAAACTCAATTGGCCTGGGATCAAACAGAGGGGCAGACGCAACTACGATGAGCAGCGCCACAAAACCACCAGTAATCGCAGTCAAGGCAGCGATATCACAGATCTGAAGAGCTCGCCTCCATGCTACATGCCTTAAAGCATTGGCCAAGTTTAAGCCCACAGTTTCATCAAAGTTTCCCCGGCGTGCGAGATGAGAGAATGGAGAGAGAAGTCTCGTCCACCATTCCAAGGAGAGCATGTACATAGCCACCAACAACAGCACTAAAGCTGGTATAATGGTCCACGCCAGATATGCTGCATCATCATCCATCGTTCTCAATCCTTCGTTACGATGCGACAAGCGAAGCGATATCTCAAACCCTATGATGATACATGCCAGGACAAGGATGTATATCAGTCGGATCAGACCGTGTAGAGGAATGGGCTGTCTCCATGCCGAGGAGTCGTATCTTCGTGGCTGGCATGTTGCAGAAGGCGTTTTGCCACCAAAGATGTGAAAATAGCCCAGATTGGGGCTGTCCAGCTTTTCATGACCTTCAGCTCCGCTCATGTAAGTCGAATCTTCGAGTCTTGATCGGAGGACTTTGTTTGGTGCAGGTCCCATGCCTTTGAGAGACTCAACGAGTGGGTGGCTGTGAGCTACTACTGAGGCCATGCCAACGATAGTGCTAGGGTCTCGGGGGAGAAAACCCTTCCTCGGAACTAGCCACATTGTTGCCAGAGTAAGAAACAAGCATAGTACCAGCAATGCTGTTATTAGATATGCAGGAGCAGGCCGTACAACGAGACGTCGTCCAATGAAGCTGGCAACAGCGGTCGAGGAGCTGGTAGACGGCTCCATCATTGCGTATCGAGCGATCAGAGCCGAGTATTGTGCATAGAAGTTCTCAGAAAAAAGGCTCAATATATCTTTGTCTGTGAGCGATTCCACCTTGGGAAGATCCCATCCTTCTCTTGAGCCTAGCAGGAGTGCAGCAGACATTGCTTCGTCAATATGGACAATAGCATCACCACTATACGACGAGTTCATTGACGTAGAAAAAAGCCGCTTTTGGTTGCTTTCGAGAGACTTGAACAGAGCACGGGCAACTGACCAGGGATGAACTTGATCCAAGGTTGTATTATCAGCTTGGACGTTGGGCGTGGCCGAAAGAACTGTCTCAAAAGACTTGGAAACTTTCATCTTGGTGATGTTGTATTTTGGCTTGCAAATAAACCCAGATGACGATGATAGTGTTCCATTGAGTCGCCCGTTTGAAGTTCTCGATTTTTGCTTTAGTTGATCGACGTCAATGTCCAGAATACCAGCCATGACGGCTATTCGCTGTTCTTCGTCTTTCGTAGAGCCACCACAGCTGGCAGGCTGAAATTCCAAAAACGCTCTCGACAAGTTTTTGTCTTTGCTACTCGCAAGTTTTGTACTTGTAATGGCTTGTTTCGAAGAACATCCTGCCTCCGACACTGTCACATTCAAAAGAAGAGAACTTCCCTCGACCAGCCTCATCAAGTCCAAATCTAGTTCCGCCTCTTTACATTCCATACCACCAATAAATCCATCCACATCTGCCGTGATCTCTATTAGTTCGGTAACATCGCTCGAAAAAGGTGTATATGCTGCTCGGGGAGTGACCCCGTCGGGGAAAGTAATATTGTCGACCGCCAAAGCAGCGAGTGTAAAGTATGGCAACGACCCAATGCCTTCCAGACCCGAAGCACTGTTTGAAAACTCTGACTGAACTGTGATGGCAGACTCGGAATGAGCAACAGCGACGACCCTGGGCGTAACAAAGGCCGTGGAGAATATAATAATTAGTTTAAATATTATTCCGGTCAATACCGGAGTTGCAACAAGCCAGTCCCTATTTCGGACTGCCTTGATAATAGCCATAGGCTCAGAGAGGGAAACGTAATCCAGTAAAAGAGACTTGCCGACATCGGTTTGGTTGTTTAGCATGCGGATCCAGGGCATGGAAGCCGAGGCCTGAAACTCGACTCTGTTCCAGAAAGCAGCCACAACGATGAACACTAGGGTGGTTCCATATTGCCAGAGATATCTCGACGCATCATCGGCTTCTCGGAGGCCGTCGTTGTGCTCGGATAGTTGAAGTGCGATTTGCGCTCCTGCAATCAGAATCACGATAGCGATAGCATAAAGAACCACGATTCGTCGATGAAGAAAGACGGGCCGCCACGGTAGTTCGACTTCAGTAGGTTCAGCTGGAGTTCCGGCTCGAGGTGAAGGAGGCATCGACAGACTGGTAGCCGACTTGATACTTCCGAGAAAAGGCCACCGTATTCCCTGAGTCGTGGATTGCGTACTTCGATTGCTTGGATCATATGGGGCTGCTGAACTAGCTAACCTTTCTGAATCGAAAAATGTAGCGATGTTCCCGGGCTGAGGCTTTGTTTTTGCACTGAGACTAGAGAGGCCTGATCCGTGCCGGCGCGAATCTGAGCTGTTGAAGGCACTCGATGGTCCTGGCTCAGAATTACCTTCGACCCCATGAACTGCGCGAACATGTCGATGATAGGAATCGTATGATTGGCGACTTTTCGGGGGGTCAAGATTTGTGTTCGGTTTGGCTCCAGAGTCCATTGTTGCTAGATTTCGTGTATTAATCTAGAGTAGGAATCCAGTGTGTGTTGCGCATGGTCGATTCGTCTTGTTTAAGCATGATGCTGATAAATAATCGTTACTGTGGAAGATTCCACGTCTTTACATAGCCATATTGTAGAAAGTCGTAATAAATAGAAAATGTTGGTGACGTTCTCGTGGGAGGGGGAATGAAACTGGATAGACAGCCTGGCGTGTGATCGGAACGAATGGACTCAGCCAAAACCAGGGCTGAAAGATAATTGGAAGAAAGGATCAACGAAAGGCGTAAGCAGAGAAGAAGCAAAAGTAAAGAGAAAAAAATGGTAAGAGTATTCAGTGTGTGAAGAGGAGAGTGAAGTAAGAGAAGAGACAAGTCAGATTAGCTAGCATGCTGATATCAAGGACTTTCCTTGCGCATAAGTCGAGTGGTCAAACCACCTATAGTCTGAATTCTAACATCCCGCAGTTCCGAGCTTACAAAACACAACAGCACCCAAAACCCTTGAAAATAATGACCTAATTGCACGAGGGAAGGGGTTGGCTGCCAGTTGCATGCAATAGAGAAGCACTGGGCTGCAGTTCCCCGTCCCATGTCTTGGACGGAGGAGCCTCAAAATGACATGGCTTCAGGGGATGCAAGCCCACAATGGGATGGATAAGCCGAGTCTAGGTGAAACATGGCATAGCAGGGGTGGTATTGGGTTTGACTGTTCCATGGACCTTGGATCCCAAGTTTCTGGGCTGGGCTGGACTGGGCTGGGCTGGGCAAGGCAGCACAAGCACAACAGGGCAGCAAGTTTCAATTATTGGTCAGGATACTTGTTATCACTGCAACCCTCCCAGTGACTCTCCGTTTTCTCTCACCTGAGGCTTGCTGCTGCGGGTTCTGTTTAGAAACTAGGGGTGCACTCTGAGTGGTGTTGCGATATATATTAACAGCTTCTTCTTATAGCTATGACAAGATAGTATATTGGCGGAGAAATACTGACAGTTGATTATTGTGGGAATCCGTTTGTTTAGTTCAGGAAGAATTGCCCAAAGTGACTTTTTATTCCCCGGATGGACCAGAAGACGAGGGTTGTGTGCATAAAGTAAGGGTACCCCTGGTTGGAATAGCATCACTGCTATGCGAGATTATGCCCGGTCTTGGCAATCTTGGAAACAAATTATGCCAATGCGATCTCTTGTCATGCATTGTGAAGGGATTCTGGGTTCACATCCTTTACTTCACTGGCTGTAGTATATTGATGCAATGCTTCAGAGATCAAAGCGTAATCGTCCGGTCAAATCATCTAAGCGAGCTGCCATCTCAAGCGTAAGCACGGTTTCGAATCTCACTAGTGTCGTCTGATATTAGGAGTGACTAGTTATTCATAGTACTTGATGACATACTCCCCAGTAACAGATCTGAAGATCAAGAAATTGATCAGCAGCTTGACCTGATGCTGATCTGTTGACTCTGAATCGGCAGATCAATTATATAGAAGTTGGTTATCTGCCTAGGTAATGATTGTCCACTTTAACCTCTGTAATTAATCTTACAGCGTCTGTGCTTTTGTCACAAACAAACAATCTTCAGCCCAACGACGCCCCACGCAACGTTAGACATGCATCGTAAACTAACCAACGGCCTATTTCCCGCTTCTCAAAGTTATGAACCAATATCACGCTCGAATTCCACTCATATCCTGCAATTCCATCACTCGCAATGGGTTGTTCCGGCTCCAAGAGTGCCCTGTCAGCCAACAACTCGCATGGGGCCTCGATCGCTGCAGTCGAGTTATCCATTGCTCTTGGCGACACCTTTAGTGAGATAAACCTTCAGGGTGAATTAAACATCTCCGACAAGCCGGCGACAAAGTCCACCAACTGACTCTGACCACTTACAGGCAACGTGAAAGAACAACTTCGGGAACTGTTGCAGCGGCTTGACCACGAGGCATCAAAGTATGTCAACTCAAAGGTTGACGAGGTTAAATCACCAGATTGGCATCCGTAAGCTATACGAGCTTCCTGCCATTTGCAAGATCTAATATGTATCTGTAGCTCTCAAGCTGAAGTTCAGCTGATATCCGCAGCATGGAAGTGTGCTCGCGGAACGTATAATCTCGGTGGAACCATCGCAAATACTAGTTACTGCACATTTCGTCGTGAAGAAACACTGCGAGGATCCTATGATGGTACTGTCAAAGTCATCACGTCAACTGTCATTGAAAAGACTCCCGAAGATGTCGGGGAAAGCGACCTGTTGCCAGTTCTGGTACTTGCGATACGTGGGAGTGCCAGTAAGATGGACCATATCGTCAATGCCAATTCTCGACCACGATCCACCAGAGGGTTCATTGTAAGCCTATATTACACATTCTGTCAATCAGGTAGCCTGGTGGTATCTGTCGTTGACGTGAGGTCAATGTCAAGTTGTATTTCACCAACAGTTATAGCAACGCGCTGAGGATCTGGGAGCACATTCCGGCTTTCTAAACAGTGTACAAGCCCTCGATTCAATCATAATTGCCAGGATCAATGACTGTATACAGAATTTTGACAGGGCTAATGGTCAGAAACCACATATTCTGTTTACTGGACATTCTGCCGGTGGCGCCGTATCACAGATACTTTATCTTCAGTACATATCAAACCAAGCATTTAGTAAGTCGTCGAGTGGTACAATGCATAGGAATTGCGACTGATTTAAAACTCAGATGAATCTGCAAAATTCTCATGTGTCACTTTTGGTGCACCCCCGTGCGTGACAACATCCGTTGATCTATCCTTCTACCAGCCAGGTGGGAAAACAATCTGCCTCAACATCTTCAACGAGTTTGACTTTGTCACCAGAGCCGACAAACCCTACATCCTTTCATTGGTCGAAGTTGCAAGAAATATGCTCAATCAACCTCGGAAACCACTATTACCTGAGCCTGAAACGAGCAGTGAGATTATTGACGCCTCTCTAAAAGCCACGCAAGACAAGGAGGCCGAACTCTCCTCTCCCAAAAACGAGGAATCGCATGATCAAGGCCCAAAGACCTGGAAATTCTCTCAACCTCTTTACAATCATATCGGGCCTAGTGTTGTTCTCTTGATGCGATCAGAAAACGAGATGAAACTTACAGCGGTTGAAGTCACGCCCGCGGAGTTTCAGAAACTGCTGTTTTGCCGAACAGCTGTTCATGGCAAGAGAATCTACGAGCAGAGAGTTGAAGCATTAGAACAAGGACATTTCAATGATCGTTTAGGCTGGTAGGAAGAACATGATGAAGATTTCTGATGTAATGGGCCCCTCCAGTAAGTTTTGCCGCCTCCAAGCGCTCTCGAACCATGTATATTAACTGATCTTTTCACGAACAGGTAACTTGACATGGTTTCTCCGCCTTGCTGATTCCACTGCGCGGTGATACTCTACGTCTGCCAATAATTTGTCAGCGAGATCTTCAGCGAATGTAGAGGATCGCTGTTCGTCGAGGCTCCCATGCCTTTCGGAATCTTCTACGGCTGACATGATAGCCTGGCATTCCCAACACAAGCAAGCATGGTACTCTAACCCAAAATGGGTACGATAGAGCGCCTGCGTTTCATCGCTACCAGCGGCCAGCTTATACTTCGCAATCTTGTCATCGTGATTAATGAAACGACCGCACCGCGCCTTCACGGAAGTCTCGTACGCTGCAGGCGAAAGCTGACTTGTGTGCCAGACAAGGTCGATGTCTAGCGTAGGAACGAGCATCTTGCCTGGATAGAGCCCAAAGAGCTCGAGATAGTTCTCATAGCGGCCAACTGCTCTTTGGAGTGTTCCTTGCAGGGCTGGACTTCGAATCCAGAGATTTGCGTTCATCTTTTTTACAAAGACGCGCTGACGTTCGACGTTGTCCATAAGTTTGATGACGATGGTGGAGTGTGAGACCTTTTTGAGACTTAGGCCTTTTTTATTGCCTTCCTTGATGATAGAATGAAGCAGAATTCCTGTATACACAGACCCTCCTTTTGGAACTTTCCAAGTGTCTGAGTCATATTTCCAAGTATCGCGGATGGGACCGTGAGCCCAGATGGACTTGTGCTATAGGATTGTCAGTAATTATGTTTGCGTCAAGGATATCTTTGGGCAATTTACAATTAGGGTCCATGGGAAGTTCACCCTTGGGAGGTAGTTCAATGAGTTTGTTTGGCAGTACTCCAGAAAGTTGATGGGGTTAAGTAAGAAGGCATGCCAGACCATGAGGACATCTACAGAAAATGTCAGTTGGCGACAGACAGGGTTGGGGTGGTGTACAAACCCACGGGAGGTAAAAACGAATCTTCAGTCATCAATATTCCCCCATTACCGTCATCTATGCCATGCTTCTTCCCTCCAGAGGCCAGCGAGGAATTAAAATCATTGGCCCATACTATGAACCTTTTTGCTGCTTCACCAAGGTAGAACGTCCACTTCTTATCCTGGTTCTTTTCCCATGTCGTGTCTCGTAAGGTAATCTCTTCATTCACCCACTTCCCCAGGCCTTTGATAAACCTGGGCCGGTAAACCTTTTTTGTAGGGCCACCCAAGTCAAAGACTTTGTCAAGGGATTTGGAATCCAAGATTCTTATGCGCAGCGCATGGAAGACTTCGAGCAGTTCTAGATGGACTGCACATTGGGTTGGAGTGGGCAGATTGTCCTGATGACAGTTGTCAAGGAAGTCGAAGGTCCTTGGACTAGGGATTGAAGGGTTTTTGTCGATTGTTGGTGCTGAAGGATAGTATACGGTACCAATCTTTCCGTTGAGTTCGCGACTTGCCTTGTGAAGAGCGCCCAGGTTGTACCCGATCAGGTGGGACATGTTGGTGTAAGTTAACTTTTGGTGTACGAGGTTGGATGATGGATGAACGGCCAAGGGCAGCAATCTCGTTTTGTCGATACAGCACTGAGTAAAAAGACGAGAGAATCGCGGAAGCTGATATCACGAATCCTTTACAGAGTACAGAGCTTCTTATCTTTGAGAATGAGAAATAATTCAGAGTCAGGTGAGGCAAAGCAATAGGCCGTGTGATGGAGTTGATGTTGCATCTCGGCCAATCTGAGGTACTTGGGCGGCTAACATATTTGTATGCAAACACATGTATCTTTCGCCCACAGTTGCCTTGCACACTTCAAACATCCCATTTCGCCCTGGCAGAGAGGGAATTATCCACAGATACAGGCAACAATAACCCCATGTCTTTACGGATACTCCGCCTAAATCTGCCTTAGACGCGGAAATGGCTTTTATAAATGCGGAATTTAAGGCTGGTCATGCTAAAATCCAGTTGCCAATCTTGCCGTTTCGGGGCGAAAGTGACTCTAGCCGGGCGAGCTGAACACACTAAACAGGGTCTACACTGGGGCGGAGTATCAGGCGATGGCACTGTAGTTGGGCACTTTGTATGAGGTGAGACCTTTGATGATGGATATCCAAGCTCCATATGGCCTCGGCATAAGAATAACCAGGGTAGCAATGGGTGCCTGGTCCATCAGATGGATTTGGAATGCTCAATATCTGAATAAGAGTCAATTCCCATCTCTTCATTATCAACCACGAATCATCTCATCTCCATACCAACCAACTCATTTGCAATGTCACGACTAAGGAGCAAAATCTTGCCTGTTCTCGCAGTATCTTCTTTGCCTTCATCACACCTCACGTCTTCGCCTGACATAGCCTGGACGCGAGTTGGCTCTGGAAAGGATCATCTTCTCTCTGAGCTTGAGAGATTGTACTGGGATGGCGTCAAAGCTGAGCTCGAAAACATTGTTCGCACTCTCAAAGTATGGCAGCAGCCAGAATATACCCAAGTTGATATCCAAGATGAGCATGACAACCATATTCATGGTTTCGACACTTTTCTCGACCAAGTTTCACAAGAGGCTCGAGCACATGCCATACGATACGGTTAGTACCAAATTTATTGTTACTGAATCAATCTGTATATTTACTAAAATACTCAAAGGGGAACTGAGAGAGAAGCAAACAAATAAATTTAATTGGTTCCCTAACAGCAACTCCTTCAATGCCAAATCTGCCAGAGATGCTCTCATAGATAGCGTAGCGGACCGCATAGCACAACAAGTCAGCGATGGCATCAAAAGCGATGTGAGACGTGAGATCAAATGTACGTCCCTTATGTTATTTGGCTTGCATGATATCAACACTGACTGTTTAGCTGTCACCAAACTCAACGGGATAGAACAACGAGCATGGATGTTACTTCAAGCTGCTGGTATGTATCTCTTCTCCATCTTTCATACAGTACAACTGACATTTTTGAATAGGATTTCTCGACATGGAGAAATTGATCGAGCATCGCGCACATCCTGAGAGACTTGGCTCTTCGAAGAGGCCAGCCATTCCTCAACGTGAGCCTCAACCCATGTATATCACAATAATCATCCCTTACTAACACCAACATAGTTACACTGTCGAGTGTCAATAGCGATGGAATGCCCAGCTTTGAGCCTCTCCTTTGCATGCGAAAGCAATGCATGAAAGTTGTTAAAGGGAGTATGTTTGTCCACGACAAACCCGACTCCAACCCTGGCGTCGTGTGCGAAGAATGCTATCACAATCATTACTACGGGAGAGAGGAATACACCAAGGCCTACAAGCACTGCATTCTCGCGGAAACCATCACTCCTGAGATGAGCAGAAAGATCTGCAACTGTGTCGCACTACGACAAGATGAAAATGATGGCAACCCCAAGAGTCTGTTTCCTATCGACAACCCAGATCAACATGAGGGAACCGGGACTGCAGGACGAGAAAAATGCAAGCTGTTGCGCATCGGCGACACGATTGCTATTGCAAAATATCATGGACTCCTAAACAGCGTGGGAGCTAAACCGCGAACTCTAAAAGAAACCGAAAAGGCTGCGTTGAAGGCAAAAGCCAGCGAGAAAGGCACCGGGATGCCTCGCAAGAGGTACTCAGCGGCAAACCCAAGGCATGGTGACAGTGATTTTGAGGAAGAGGAAGAACTGAGACAAACGCCTGAAGCCCAAGGTAACAATCGGCGTCTTAGTGCCTTCAAGACCGTACAGCAGATTACTTCGCATGGAGCTGATGTCAGCGCGGCCGGAGAAGCTGCAGGGGACAAAGATATACCACTGTTCTTTAGGGGATATACGGAAAAATATCCGTATGCGAATGTTCCCATGGCTCTTAGAGTTGGTCCTCTTATCATCGAGAATGGCGTTTCACAGTAAGTAACTCCCCCGAATAGCCAGTATCGCGGGAACAAAACTCACATTCTACTCACAGTACCAAAGGTGGAGCTCGCATCTCATTGAGGGATATGCCTGTGTTCCAAGAGTCCTTTCGTCTCCAGACAATACCTGAGCGAGAGTTGGCGATTGGTAGTGGTTCTGATCGTCTTGTTTGGCAACGCAAAAGACAAGCTGCAGACCGCAAGAGATACAAAGCCGTCATGAAACAAGTTGTCGGCGTACCTTTCGGCGGAAATGGTACCCTTTCTCATGAACAGGAGCTTTCGGTTGTCCATGACCTTTTGGCTGCTTGCGAGCAATCATTCGACGACCCCAGCTTAGCTACGTCCGACCAGATCAAACTTCTTAATTCGGCACTCGAGCCAGCCTTGAAGAAGCTCAAGGGTCTATTTGGCTCCAGACTTGGAGCCTATCTCAGCAGTATCTCTGAACGTCTGTTGGACAAAAGCGTCAAGTTGGCATGGAGTGCGACAAATAATAACTGCCAAACATTCTGCACTTCTCTCATCGACAAGAACATCTTTGGGCCTCTTGTTAATGGGGAAGCTCCCGGTTCATCTCAAGGTGCGTCTCCTCTCTACACCATGAGCTTTGTATGTCCAGATGAGGGCTACAGAAAGTCACGAGGTGTACGGACCAAGTTCGACGTCCCTTTCGGACTCACTGAGGAATACCTCCTCCGCTTCCACTTCGGACGTCACGACGAGGCCGATATCATCGATACGTATCAAGAGTACTGGTACGACTGGGGTGCCTTTGGCAGTACGCTGTACAGATATCAGGACTTGTATCCGTGGGACTGCACAGAAGCCTATGGGAGATATCCAACTAAGTGTGGTGACTGCAACCTTTCCAAGCACGTCTGGGCATTCCCATTCGATTCTTGGTCTATGTCCTCTCATCATCTATCACGAGATCGTCACATGTATGCACCAGCACTGACCGATAAGACCTTGACTGCTGTCGGCCAGGACGCTACGCCAAGTTCGTGGATGCGCAACAGACTTACTGTCCTGTCAGCAATGTCTACCCTTCACCGAGCAGCCACAGCCATGGCTCACTCGCTCAAGTTCCAAAAGGCCACTGCATGGCTACACAAGAACCCGTCAAACTCTCTGCTCGACCCGTCTCTGTCAAGAGTCAGGCTTGGTGGGATACACCGTGCTCAGCCATGCAGTCACTATTTCGAAGCGGGTGTTTACAGCAATTACTTCATCGCGCCGTGGGCACCACTTACACGACGTCAGCAAGTCAAGGCTTACGAACTGCAACGTGACGGCCGTACCAACCTGCCTGACATACAACTTGCATCCAGAAACCGCCGTTTCGCTCGTCACACAGAATTGTCAGAGACCAACTATCTGGACTTTCATGGCCAGAACACCCTCATCCAGATCGATGACACAACTCGCAATGATCCACCTTGTCACCACCACGTAGGCATGCATAAAGTAGACGGCTGCCAAAGCGACTCGCACTTTGCTCCCACTTCGAAGACGCCTCACCATATATGTGCAAGCGGGTGCGGAAATGCAACGCGCGACGCGGCCAACTGTGCCAGTGGAGAGACTATCAGGGCCGCAGAAATGGCCACTGCTGCTGCTGACGCTGCTCAAGCTGCAGCGGCGAGTGCTTCGAGTGGCGGAGGCGGAGGCGGAGGGGGTGGTTCCAGTTGCGGAGGAACTTCGAGTTGTGGTGGTGGTTCCAGTTGTGGAGGAGGAGGTAGTAGCTGTGGAGGTTCATGTTAAGCCATATACTGTACTTCCATGTATCTTTTGTTTGTTCAGTATGACTAGCATGTATCCTTTTTCAGCTATCATGTAGCGTTATTTATCTGTCGTGCTGGTAACTCCAAGTTAAAGTCTTGCTTTTTCGTGCTTGTAAGCCATGCAAGGCATGTCACTCGGCATTGCTTAATCGCTATCTACACATGCAGTGCTCTTCGCCTGTACTAAATCTCAACGGCCCTTCTAGCACTCTTTGCTAGGTGGTTAGTTGCCCACTTTCCGGGCTTCCCATCGGCTACGTCCTCCCAAAGAACCGAGTGCTAGATCTCTCCGCTATGTGGGTTTCTCGACTTGTAACGCATGTTAAAGTTACTAGCTGTGAAAACCTTCATCTTCTTCGCCTATTGTGACAGCTTCCATCGAAGGAAGTGGATGATTGCACGATTCATGCTTCATCGGGAGATCCGCATGTCAGTCTATATACTTGCAAACCCACAAGTTGTAGCGCTGCTCTGGTATCTCTTCGCCACTATTTAGAACTTCTATAGTTCCACCACGGCCCGAGTTGTTTCTTACCACTGCTGCTAGGACTTGACACATGGCATGCTATGTTGGATCCGTGGCGGCACGATGGGTACGACTAGTGTTCTGTCAGTCGGTCACTTGGGCCGTAGATGTTGATTTTGAGCGATTTACAAGTTTTGCCAGAAATTTCTGTTTTGGCTCCTGTCTACTAGAGTCACCGCATCTTGTGAGTGTATTTGTCTTGTGTTGATGCATGAAGCTACTGCACTACAACACAACCACAGCTCAACAAACTCAGTTTGACCAAATCTCGTCCTTAAAGAAATACAAGTAGTTATCAACAGTAATCACAAGCTTTTCCATGATGCACACACTTTAAGGGCTATCCGCCTGTCCTGTTACCTTCTATTTCGACTTTCAATCTCCACCCTTTCAGGCTTGGTTGGTAAGACTCCAAAGTACAAGCAACACTTGTGAGCCAACAGGATCCACGACAGACAGTGACGAAAACAGTAAAGTCACACAAGCAAGACATGTGATGAGTAGAGAAAAGACTGTTCACTCAACGCCAAGACTACTGTAGGTGCATACGGTGTCATGTCTAGTCTGTAGGGTAGGGCAGGGCTCTGTGCTAATCTCCACCTTATTACGCCACGTTACTGTGGATGGATGTGCTGTGCCTTGATGCTGTGATCTGCCAGGCACAAACTGCAGACTAGTCAGGGCATAGGAATCTCTGATTGGCTTCTGGTCCAGGTACCTGACAACCGTTGAGAGGCAAAAACAGCCCAGTGCAGACATGCAGAGCCAAGGCCAAACTTTATGCCTCACAAATTACCAACCACAATCGAGTCATTGGTGGCAACTCAAAGCTTGCAGTACAAGCACACATGGCTTTTCAACGGGTTCCTGCGGCCCGCTACCGAGGAATGAAATGTAACAGGCCTTTGAATAAGTTTGTGCAACACTCTTTTTCAACCACCTTTGTCTGTCATACCTGAGCTATTCTCGTGAATAACTAACTTAAATTTATTAATGTCTCAACTTGCTTTTTCCAATACTGTACCGCTGCAGCGGAACCAACGGGAAAGAAACAAATTCCCACACAGTTTGCATGGACGTAAAACTAGCCCCTTTCTTGAAACAAGCCCAACCTGCATTAGTTCACAAATCGTGGGAAGCCGAGAGCCTATTGTGAGAAGACTGGTTGTCATTCTCCATCGAGAGAACGCACCAAGAACTGGAAAAGAAAAGAAAACTACATGCAAGGAAGTGAAGAGATTTTTGGTACGGTGATGATCGTTTGCTGAAAGCGGGAGATTTAGTGTAACTCCACATATAGTTTATTTCATCGCAAACTTTGTATTGCCGAGAGATTGAAAATAATTCCGAACTCAAATTCAGGAAATCGGCTTGATACGAAAGCTTGGCGAACCGAGTTGGTCCAAGCAGTGCTCAAGGCGATCTCGTAGACGAGATCTGGGGATCGCTCGGGGATCAGCATGACAGTTGATCTTTCTGAGATCATTGAATTGAGATCATACTACTTAAAATACACATCACTATGATCATGAGCACAAAGACATGAGAAACGAAGAGAAATATATATCATAAAATATATAATTTAGAAGATGTAGTAAGATCCCAAAGACAGTATCCAAAGTACTATGGATAACTGTTAAATTCCGCGCACCGTAAACACCATGTATAGATAGAATAAGCCCAATTCTATGAAATCAAGTTTACGCAAAGACCAAACCATGCTTTATGGCATAACTTAGCCCTCGTAGTCGATGTCGACGGTAAGGCGGACCTCCTTGTCGTTAATGTTGAGACCTACACCATCCTCAGCCTCCATGCCGCCGAGGTAGGCGTTGGTACCAGTGCCACCGGGGTTGATGGTGGAGCAGGTGTTGTGGCCACAGACACGGAGACCGGGGATGTTGAGCTTCTCCTTAGCAGAGACGAGGCAAGAAGCGTCGGCCCCAGACCAGCCACCGTTGCGCTCACTGCCGAAATCAAACTCGAGCCAGGTACCGGCAACGAGACCGTTGATGGTGGTGGGAACCTCCTTGGAAGAGCAAGCACAGCCACCCTGAGAGTTCTCGTCGAAAGCAACGACCTGGGAGCTCTTGGCACCGACAGTGAAGTGCATGGGGATGTTCTTGGCGAAGAAACCGTCGATCTTGCCCAGAGGACCGATCTTGTTCCAGCAGGCACACTCCTTGTCCTCGCTGTGGTCGTTCTTGAAAGTGGTGGTGTAGGTGTACTTGTCGGCGACGTCGGAGTCGACGGTCATCATGTTGCAGCCGTAGTCACCGGGAACACCAGTGTTGCCGGTAGCAGCAATGTCCTCAAGAGTGGCACGCTTGGCCTTCTTGCCACCGCAGAAAGGCTTGTAGCCGGAGCCGGAGCTGTGCTTCTTGCCCTTGTTGAGCTTGGGAACGTCGGAGGTCCAGGGACCGGTGGCCCAGGACTTGGGGACGGCCTCGTCAGCCTTGGGCTGAGAGGGAACGGGAGCAGGAGCAGCGGGAGCCTCAGGAACAGCGGTGGCGGGAGCGGCGGGAGCAGTGACAACGTGAGTCTCGTAGACAGTGACGGGTTTGTTGGCGACGATGAAGTCGCGCTTGGCGTGAGCACGCTGGTGAGCGTGGCCGCTGGGGTGAGCAGAGGCACCGATGGCGGCAGCCAGGAGAACGGCGGAAGAAGAGAACTTCATCTTTATTGTTTTTCGAGAAAAGACGTTACTTTTGGGGTATTTTCGGAATACTTTGGTTTGCCTGTGAAGGACTGTGTTGTAAGTTGGTCTAAGAGAATGTTGTAAACGCGTAGCGTTATTGAAGGAGTGACTAGAAGGCAAGGCCGTGATCCAAAGATTGAAGAGTGAGGGATGGAAGGAGAGACAAACGAGGGAGGAACTTGAGATTATAAGGTGAGCAAGGGGTGTGCGCGTGTGTGTGTTGATTCCCCTTTGACCATCACTGGGTGGTGTGTGCCTGGACGCCATGTCTCTCTCATCTCGTTCTTCCATCCACATTTCCCAGATTGGCACGCCCCTGTGCTCGTCTTTCCCCAAGGATGTTGAACAAACCCTTGTTACTGTTCCCACATCACTTTTCCCTTTTGCTCCGCCAGACCAGAAGGTGGACTGTTAGCGGTGGAGCTGGGATCATCAGGAAAGCAACGCTTGCACACCGACGCCAGTGTCAATGCAGAAACGACGCTAATCCGACTTGCGATGCGATGGCCCACCACCCTTTGGGTCCAAAATCAAGCTCTGCTTCCGACAGGTCCCAGGGGTAAAGGCTTTCATCCCTGTCAGGTACCGAGCCCAATTGATTGGTCAAATTTGCCCTGCATCAATTCTCATGCCGAAATAGTCAATTCCCTCCTACTGTGCTGTAACCCCTGGCAGCTTAGATCGCTGGCCGCGTCAGCAGCCTCTGTTCTGCCAGGTTACTGTAAAGAAATGTAAACAGTAAAAAAACAGGGCCACTGGTTCCAGCGGTTGGCTAGGCCAGAAAAGGGCTGGATAATGGAACAAAATGGCGATCGTTGATCATCTTGTCCAGATTTCGGGTTGTGGATGATTGCTGATGAAGCCCTGTTTCTGCACGACGAAATTGGTCATCTCCAAAAATGGCATGAGGGAAAAAGCTGCGGAAACAGCAGTAACTTCTGAAGATGGACAGGCTTGAAACAATATCCATGCGGGAATAGGGCCTCGAAAAGCAAAATGCAGCTATTCCCTATTCTCTCCTCCCCGAATAATACCTTTCCGTCCCGTCCTGCATTTGACCTGCATTTGCTTGCTTAAACGCATCTTGCTCACTGCATCTTGGAGCCCGACTGGCGGATGGCTAGAACGTTGCATGTCGTGGCATGCCATGATCAATGCGGTGAATCGATACTTGAATACGTGGACCCATAGCGCTCGACGTGGGGAACTCAGTCGATGAGTACCTGAATGTTGTGTGCTGTAAATCGCTGCGACAATGTTTACGGCAGCGTGTATACGTGTGCGTGAGTATCCGTACGTAAGTATGTACGTAGCCTGTATCATCAACCGCTGTGGCAGCGGAGCGTTAATCGTAACAACCCAAAAGCTTCTTTGTTCAATGTCCGATTCGCTAAAGACTAAAGAGGCGGCGCCCTCTTTCTCACCGTTCGACCCGTTGTTGGTGTGTTTCGTAGTTAGTAGCGCTCTCTCCCCCAGATGACGCTTCACGCCGTAACCGCCTCCTTTCCAAACAATGCTGTAAACAAAGGAGCTGTTGAGCGTTTAGTGCTGGTCTGACGCGGTCATGTCAAATTAGACACTCTCGCTTCCCGGCTTGGAATGAGGCCGGTCACAGACCGTTGACGATGGCATGGTCCCTGGGGGCTGTGGAAATGAGACAATCCAGCCACTCAGGTTCTAGGGGAGGCTTCTGATCTGACTCAAGCGCGCTCCTGGCCAGATAATCTGGGATTGGTAGGCGGTGACACTTGGCAGATTGGACCATGACCAAATGAACCATCATCTAAGAGACAATAATGTCTTGCTCAATAAACAAAGGAATGTCTATATGTGAACAAAGAAGTTACAAAGCATCCGGGTTCAGCTTGTCTTGTTAATGCTTCCAAAAATTGCAGAGATTTCTGACATGCTCTCACGACTTTTGTTCAACAACCCTATAGATCCCTTCATAGGTAGGTTGATGAAGAAAGCGAATAAACAAGGACCCCAGTAATAACAAGAACAAGGGTCTAGAAGGCCTGGGGGTTGCAGTCGTATACACTTGGCTTTAACAGCTAGATCGAGATTATCCATGTATTCTTCATGTTCTAATAATCCTTCTTTCAGACATTTCAGGAGGCATCCATAAGCAATCGAGCCTAGATCGACAGTTAGTCAACAAACACAAGATATTGCTGCATTTTCCATTTCTTTTACGACTTGGCATGTCTCATCTCGTCTCTTGTCAACAAAACACTCTTCGTCATTTATTCTGGAACCAAGGACAAAGACTGCTTTGAGTTATTATTCAACATCAAGCTTTTGAGTGTTATGTTACAAAAGGCCCTCCCGTTATTACCTGATCCTTCGTGATACGATATCATACTAGTGTTATGATCATGGATATTTAGTGATGAAGATGTGGGGAGTCTCCGCTTCCAAGTTGCTATTTCTGGCTCCACGCAACAGATGGATGGTCGTCGAGATAACCTTTCAGGGTCTGTGATGAGCGAGATTGAACAATACAAAATGGATGTGTTTCACGCGCATTCAAGAAAGGGGGAAAAGAATAGCAAGGCAAATCACCTTCCCGTGTCTAACAAATTTAGAGTAGATCTTCCGATTCTTATTTCGCTTGCTCGATCATGCCAAAGCGGAAATCATGGAATGAGGCTTCCAAATTATCAGTGAACCATTTTGTGGTTGGCCTATAGGGGGCGTCACAAAACTGCAAAGTGTCTCTCTTCAACTGGATATAGCATCGTCTTTGTGGCTTGATTAAGATGAATGAATAGATCCTTAAGATCCACGTTTATGAACATGAGAGCGCTAGCAACAAGTGATGTCTCTGCTCACTCTTTGTCCGTCACCCGAGCTGAAAGCGATAATTTTAGGGCACAGTCATGAAGAGCCATTAAATAATCATAACTTGTTAGCCCTCTGACGTTGGTTGACAACAACAGGAACCCATCTTCACTTTGACCAAGTTCTCAAGTCCAGCCAAAAGCAAGCTGAGGCTCAACTGCATTACCACACTCCCCCAAAACAAAACGCCATGGCTGCACTAGAAATAGCTTCTCATGGCATCTTCGTAGCCAGTACCGCCCTTCAAATCCTGACCAAATTTTGCATGAACGTCAAGAACTTGTTTGATGTGGCGAATGCTGAGAGTCTCTCCCTTGCTAACAGCAAGGTCCTGAGCTGAGCCCACCACATTCTTGATTTCACGTCCATTGAGGTCTTGTTTCGAAAGCGCAGTCAGGTCGTCCTCTGTCAGCGGTTCCACCTTGAGCTTACCCAGCTTCTGAACGCGGTCCAGAAACATCTTGAAAATGGTTCGCTTCGCTTTGGAGTCGAGGTTGTCATATCGCAGCGCGATGTGGATTCGAGACTGGAACGCTTCATCGAATGTCTAAAACACTTCTGGATTAGTATTTATACCCTCGCAATAGCTTAAAAGTTTCAGGTACGCACCTCTACCCGATTGGTCGTGAGGAACAGTATTCCTTGGAAGTATTCCAATTGCCGGAGGAAAATGCTCACGAGGGCATTACGATGGATATCGTGCATATTGCGTTTCTCTAGGAACACATCTGCCTCGTCCAGTAGGAGGATTGCGCCCCAGGCATGACAGATGTCCAAAATCTTCTGCAGCTCTGCCTCAAGAAATCGTGAGTCTGTTCCCAGTTCTCCAGCTGAAGCCATGTACAGTGGGCATTGGAGCAGCTCGCCAATACCCTCTGCAGTGAGTGTTTTGCCTGTCCCAGGAGGCCCGTGTAAAACAGCTGCTGAGTTTTAGCTTCTGTGACACCAAGTATGGTTTGTTTGACTTACTGACAAGGCCCTTTCCTTTGCCTTGAATAACATCATCAATGGTGTTGGCTGCATGATACTTACGAGACTTGACAAGAGCTTTGATCAAGTCCTTGGTGCCGTCTTCAAGAACCAAGGAATCCCAAGCCTTTTCGTTCCATTTGATGTCGCTTGCACCAGAGACAGCTAGCTCAAGCCATTGCTTTTCTGAGAAAGCGAACCCAAGCACCACGGGCGAGGCAATAAGGTATTCCTCGTCAGTGAATTCAGGAACATCCTTTTTCTCGTCGTCTTTGCCACTGCCTTCGCTCTCGTCTTCCTCACCGTCTTTCTTGGAGGGGAGTTTGTCAAGTTCAATGTCTTGTTCATCCTCGATCTCGCTTCTGGGAAATTTGACCATCTGTACCTCACCGTCAGAGTCCTTATAAACCTTGGTTACCCATTTGACCTTTTCGCCATCTTCTGAATCAGAGCAGCCACAGCAATTATCTGAATCCGAGTCAGAATCTTCGTCATCAGAGAGAATATCCGGATCCTTAGGCTTGACAGTTGAAACACTGTAGTTAGGGTTGATTCTTCGGAAGATAGTTGGATCAATCATGACCCGGCTAGGCTGGATGTTAAACTTCATCACTTGGCCTTTCTTTCGTTTCATGAAGGCAATGCCTTGATAGCTCTTGTAGTGGACGCCACTTAGAGATACAAACTTTTTGCCTCGCTCGATCAAGTCACGACGAAGCTTCTCCTCATTCTGATGATACTGCAGTGGATAACATGTGAGGCTGGTAATCTTCTTGGCCCCTTGGAATTCTTCCATCTCGACTGACGTGTTGCCGTAGCCAAAACGCTTGCCATCGAACTCGAAGTATTTACCATCAACGTAGTAAAACTCTCCTTTCATGATGCTGCGGTGAAGCTGTGCCATTTCGACCTTGAAGACTCGCGGCTCCTGAGTGCTTCCATATGTTGTGGTGTAGGCCAGCGTGTTTGGTTTCCACAAGGCCCAAAGTAAGTCGAAGGTGATGAGGCCGCTCTCCAACATGGGGTAAAGGCTTTCCTTTATGGATTCGAAGTCGTGGTCGAGGTACTTAATGAGAACCTTCAAGTGCTTTCTCTTGTCCTTGAGGCGTTCTTTGTTCTTCCTGTGAGCCTTCTTCGTTTCGCCAGCGGGCTTGGCCTTTCGAAGCGCCTTGAGGTGAGTTCGCATATCTTCCAAATACCTAAGATAGCATTAGCGGTGATATCCTAGGGTAGCTATACCGGGTTGGTCTTGCGTAACTGCCAGCAACTTACAAGAATAGGAGGTTGGGGCTGATCTTGGGAACCTCATCCACGAGACTGATGCCCTCGACATTGCCAATCACATCTTGCAAACATTCACGAAGGAGCTTGCTCTTGATATCGACAATAGTTGTCCTGTACTTTCCTTCCCAGTCGAAGGTCCGGCGAACGTGAAAAACGAAGTCTTCGTATTGTGAATCGGTAGCCGCATCGGCTGTGTCCTGCAGCTTGTAGTTATGAATATTGCTGTCCCATACTTGGTCCACGCGCTTGAAAGCAGGATTCTTAAACTTCTTTTCCTTGCTAGATTTCTTTTTCTTCTTGGCAATGCCAGAACTTTCGTCGTCAGTATCCTTATCCTCCAAATCTGTGTCCTGGAGTTCTGGTAGGAATGGACGCCCTCGATGAGGGTGGTGCATACCACGCGCAAGAGCAGCAGATGTGCGATCCATAGCGGCTGCACCCTGAGGCGGTACTGGGTAAGAAGCGTGCTGTAAAGAATACGGGTGGGCGGGGGCACCATAGGAAGCATAGTTGCTTGAATTGGCTAGCTGGTACTGGAGTTGAGCAAACTGAAACTCCAGTGCCTTGAACTGACTCTTCAGGTCTTTCTTCGACGTCTTCTTATCGCTCTTAGTATTTGAATCTTCGTCTGAAGAAGACTCGGAGTCGGATGAAATGGAGTCATCATCCGTGTCAGTGTTTGAATCAGAATCGGACGATGTGTCGGGGGCCTTATCCTTCTTCCTCTTCTTCTTGGTGGTGGGTTTCTTTGTAAGTTTCTCCTTGGTCGAACTTTTCTTGCTCTCACGCGTCTTTTTCTTGCCCTTGTTCTTGACTCCCATTCGCTTTTTGGGTGATCGGTCAGCAGCTCTGGATGGTTCCTCGTCGTCTAGATCTGACACAGCACCTTCGCTGGAACTGCCAGAACCGCCCGCATCTTCCTGCATAGAAGCCAGTTTGGTCTTACCATCCTTAGACTTCTTCTGTTGGCGGCTTGTCTTAGAAATGGAATCATCCTTGGTGACGGGCTTTGCCAACTCGGAAGAAGCTACAGCAGGGCTTTTCGCATTCGCCTCCTTGGCATTTTTGGCATCTGACTCGTCTTCCAAAGGCTTTTGGTTAGAATCATTGCCGCTCTGGCGATCCGATGGAATAGCCGAGTCTTTGGACTCCATATTACTCAGATGGAGATGTCGTAAGTAAGCTGGAAGAGAGAGAAAATGCTTGATAGATTTGTGAGAAAATTGTTAAGTTTTGGCGTATTAACAAAGTACCTGGGGTGAGGGGAAGTAACAGAGAGAGAGAGAGAGAGAGAGAGAGAGAGAGAGCGAGCGAGACTTAGAGTACAGAATCAATTTAAAGTCGAGAGAAAATCCAATAAGCTCCCTGTATATCAGGCAACCTACAAAAGGTTCCATTGGCAGGTAATAGCTGTACCCAGGTAACGGGGCAGTGAATCACTGGCCGCACATGCTTTCTGCCGTCCGCTGCAGGTTGAGGAGGAGCGGGCAGGCAGGCAGGCACCAACTACATCACAGCCACAAAGAATGAGAAGGACATTTTCTCCCCAGACTGGCAGCTAATTGGAGAAGTGTGGTTCGGCAATATGTAATCATTCCACTGCATCAGGAATATACAGGTAGGCAGCCTGCATATAATAATGAACTTGGATAAGCTTACAGGCAGCCAATGCCAATGCCGACATTGATATCACATACAATTACCTCTGTCTACGCTTCTGTACAACTCCCGGTGCTTCTCTGTCGCGTGAAAGCCGAGAATTTGTGTGAAACCTAAGGACGAGGCAGACAGTCAGTCGTTGGGCGTTTGAGGTTATTCCAGTTTACACCGAGCAAGTCACATCAACTACTACCTAGACCAGCTATCCGCTTTGGATACCCCGAGCACGCTAAATATTTAGTGGATCTGAGACCTAGACGCTAAAATATCCACTACCAACTGACAGTTGATGATCTTTAGTCCGTCAGCCTCAACTTATAACGGCAAGGTATTACTGCAGATGATGGGGTCCAGAACAACCAAATACCAAGTGTAAAAACGGCTGCAGCCTACAGTCATTATGTTCCTAACCCGTATCCCCTATGTAAGCCAAAAATGACTACTCCCATCCTCACTCGTCAACCAATAACCTTTCTTGCACACTGCGCCCCAAGCAAGCTCAGAGTCCAACACATCTAAACCAGCTGTCGACCGCCTCACCTTTCCACTGAACTGACCAATGAGTAATACCCTACCAAAGTAATCAAGTAGAGATTGGCTGTTAGTCTCTGAATGGGCGGCAAGACCAACTTCAGCTACATTCTGCATGTAATACAAAGGGATTACACCGGAATTGCCAGGTAAGGCAGTTTCCTGTGACCCTACTACCCAGGATGCATACAGTACAATGTTAGTCTGGCAGCCTGGTCGAAGGTGCCCACGATGTACCAATTGGGTGCGACATTGACGGCAAATTATACTTCACTGATCTACCCCGCTCGTATCGGTGCAATGTCAAGATCATGAATACGATAAATGACAGTATGAAGCCGCCAAGATTGACTTCTACTGCAAGAACCCATATGCAGTGCTTGTGTTTATCCTGGTAAACAATTGCCTTTATCGTTATAATCTATTATCATAAACAAGCGCCATGCAGATACAGCGTCGTTACCAACCCAGTTGATGCGTTGGCGATGTGCAGATAACAGTCACAACATGAAGCAACCAGCAAACACCAACCCGCTTCTGCGTACATCGTGTCACTCCATCGGGCAGACAGGACGATAATTTTGGAATGGTTGCAAAGCCTCATGTTATTTGATGGCTGGTTACCCGATAGCTGGGCAACGAACGACATGAGGTTATTGATGTGCTTTCATGTGAAAGAAGGATATCATTTTCTCCGAGCACATCCCGAAGCACTTTGCTGTTGTTGGTTGGGAAAGCTGTCAATCCACAGTTTACAATAAATGGCAGTATGTATGCAATATGATTGCTTCATATATCCGTAACCAACTCAAAAAAAAAACGTCTTGACCTGGAGGCATTGGTAAAGAAGTACCTAGTTATAATCCTCGCTAAGCCAAAGACAAGGTGTGAACAGGCCGAAACAAAGTAGTTACCAGCGGAAATATCATCGGGGATCGAATGTTTACTTTCGGCGGCTTTGACCAAGCTTTTTGTCAAGGAACCAAGAAAAAACCTGGTCGACCCTCCTAGCTTGCAGCATTTAGAACGCTATGTTTTGAGGTTCGCAAGTAGTACTGTACTGTACTGGGACTCTGCGTCTTTGTAACAATGGTCTCGTTGAAGTCCATGTCGTTAGATATTGGAGTTTGGGATCTTAGAATGAGCGTACCAGACCTAGGTATTTAAAGCCAGACTTTACCATTAATAAGGACAATCAGGAACGTCTCTATCGTAGATGATCTT